>NW_026089624.1:16008093-16114803 GCF_024586455.1 Bactrocera neohumeralis
AAAGAGTCGTTTCCTTCAGGCATTTCCATATACAGTTCAAAAATGGAAGAAATCGGATAATAACCACGCCCACCTCCCATACAAAGGTTATGTTGAGAATCACTAAAAGTGCGTTAACCGACTAACAAAAAACGTCAGAAACACTAAATTTTACAGAAGAAATGGCAGAAGGAAGCTGCACCCAGGCTTTTTTTAAAAATTGAAAATGGGCATGGCGTCGCCCACTTATGGACCAAAAACCATATCTCAGGAACAACTAATCTAATTAATTTTACAGCAAAATAAAAAAATATGTAAACGACGGAAAATGAAATCTCGATTATCACTTTATCATGCGAGAGTATAAAATGTTCGGTGACACCCGAACTTAGCCCTTCCTTACTTGTTTTATTTTACATATGAACATAAATATTTGTAAGATGATGTCTGTTTTTATACAGATTTACAAAAATATCTTATCTGAACAGTCTTAATCGCGGCATTGTAATGACGATTATGTCAAGTCACAGGTAAACATAAAATTTAATGATTGTACACTTGCAGCTATGTCTTTTTATTTTATTTTCTGAAGTAATAAAATATTCAAATGATTCTTACAACCATGAACAACTGCTTACGATTTGAAATATATTTTTTGCATTTATGAATTGTGCTGACTTTTAACATAAAATAATAAAAAGTATCCTATCTAAGCTATCTCCCCACAATTTTCAGCCAAATCTGTTGAGCCGTTCTTGAGTGATAAATGGTGTAACTAACACGACTTTCTTATATATATATAGATGTTGCGTTTGGTTTGTTTCGCGTTGTTCGCCATAACCTAGCAAAGTAGCCGCAATTCCTTGGCGATGCAATTGTCAATGCGATTGTCTATTGTGATATTAAAAATGTTTTACCGGTTCCAAAAAACCGCCTTGTACAGTAGCAAAAAGCAGTATATTCAATGTATTCGCAAATTGCTGTACTCTTACAGTAGCTATGTGTTGTTATTATTATTATACCCTGAGCAGGGTATATTAAGTTTGCCACAAAGTTTGTAACACCGAGAAGGAAGCGTCGGAGATCAGTAAAGTGTAAATGATCAGTATGTTGAGCTGAGTCGATTTAGCCCTGTCTATCTCATTTAAAATTTTGCAAACATCATTTTCTCTTCAAGAAGCTGCTCATTTATTAGAACTCCTGATATCGGACCACTATAACATATAGCTGCCATATAAACTGAACGATCGGAATCAAGTTCTTGTATGGAAAACTTTTTCATTTGACAAGATATATTCCCGAAATTTGACATGGATTACTGCTTAAGGTAATAATATAATCTGCGAAAGAATTGTTCAGATCGGATTACTATAGCATATAGCTTCCATACAAACTGAACACATAGCTACTATAAGAAATGCACCTGTGAAGGGAATATTAGCTTCGGTGCAGCCGAAGTTAATGTTTTTTCTGGTTTTGTCTGCATATGCGTTCGCTTCCCTCTTCAAGTCTCGGTATCTATCCCACCCCCTCGTGTCGTGGTCGACCGCACATTTAGAGTCCCTGCGGAATTTGGCTAGAGACTCATTTACCGGAGTGAATGCCAGGACTCGACCTTAAGCAGTAATCCATGTCAAATTTCGTAAAGATACCACGTCAAAACGAAAGTTTTCCATAGAAGCCCTTTATTTCGATCGTTTGGTTTGTATGGCAGCTATATGCTATAGTGAGCCGATCGGAACAATTTCTTCCGATATTACATTATTTTTATGAACAATAACTCATACCAAATTTCGTGAAGATATATCGTCAAATGAGGAAGTTTCCCATGCAAGCATTTGATTCCGATCATTCAGTTTGTATGGCAGCTATATGCTATAGTAAACCGATCTGAACAATTTTTTCGGAGATTACATTGTTGCCTTAGAAAATAACCTGTGCCAACTTTTGTGAAGATATATTGTCAAATGTGAAAGTTTTCCATGCAAGAACTTGATTCCGATCGTTCAGTTTGTATGGCAGCTATATGCTATAGTGGTCCGATATCGGCAGTTCTGACAAATGAGCAGCTTCTTGATGATGTTTGCAAAATTTCAAAATTATATCTTAAAAACTGAGGGACTAGTTCGTATATATACAGACAGACGGACAGACAGACAGACGGACATGGCTAAATCGACCCAGCTCAACATACTGATCATTTACATATATACTTTATAGGGTCTCCGACGCTTCCTTCTGGGTGTTGTAATTTCGTGACAAACTTAATATATCCTGTTCAGGGTAAAAAAGAAGGCGGCCGAAATGTGAGTACGGAAAGCTTGAGAAGCTGGCCGACAGGGGAAAAGATGCGGCGACCAACGAAATTTACTCTTGTAGGACCCAAAGAGGGGATCTAGTGACTGATGTTTAGAACACACTGAAAATACGGACGGAGCACTTCTCCAGCCTGCTGATTAGAAGTGAAAGTGTAACATCTGGATATGACCTTCCCGATTAATGACGATGGAATTGGTGGTCCATTGCTCGAAAATGATGAGGTTCGAATAGCAATTATCCGCTTGAATAACAACAAGATGACAGGAGCCGATGGATTACCGCCCGAACTTCTCAAACACAGCGGCGAAGAACTGACAATATTTTGCGCCAGCGTCTTGGCAAGGTAAGTATGCTCTGCCCAATCCACAAAACGAACCACACAAGCTGCGCCAACTACCGTGAGATGAACCTCTTCAATATTGCATTTAAGGTTCTGTCGAGCGTATTGTGTGAAAGATTAAAGCGTATCGTAAACAAACTGATTGGAGCTTATCAGTGTGGTGCTACACCTGGAAAATCTGGATGTTTCATCATGAAGGTTAAAGTTACCGGCCGTCGTGGCAACCACCCCGGCGTTAAAGTCGCCAAGCACGATTTTGAGATCGGGGCGGGCAGCTCTCATAGGTGCGCTCCAAGCACTCATAGAAGACATCTTTTGTCACATCGTCCTTCTTTTCCGTCAGGGCGTGGACGCAAATAAGAACTTCTCTTTTATGGGGATTATGACTGAACGTTCACGAATCCTACACAGAATTTGCGATCTTTTATATGGCCACTGCACTAAATTCCACAAGGACCTGTTCGCCTCAGTTCTTGTCTCGCCAATCGCACTTCTTGGGCGGCGGTGATGTCAACATTTACTTTTACTAAAACATCAACTGCGGCACCTGGCTGGTTGTTACGTTCTTCTAGTAACAAAAGTAACTATTTCGCCTCTATCACTACACGGCGCTGTGATTAGCTTACTCGCTCTCTCTCATTGTTTTTGCGCATTTGGTTAGCCATCTGTTACTGAAAATAGTTTGTTTGGTTATTGTTCAATGAGTTACAGATACCTGGTCGATAGGTTATTTGTTATTCATTGGTTACAGAAAACTGGTACATTAGCTACCTAGCCACTTACTATGGGTTATTTGTTTCGTTATCATTGTCTATCGGGAACCTTTTCCTTATAAATAGAACAATTGAAATTGTTATTATTTTATATCTTTTCATTCAATTTTTTTTTTGAAGTTTACATATTTATAACAGTTATATTTTTCCTTTCTATTTTTGCAAATTATCGTTAATTATTTAGGATGATAATATTACTTCCCCTTAGGACTAAATGTCTTATTAATAATTTTACTTTTCTGAAAAAATATAAAGTAACAGAAATATAATCTTAAAATTGCCATTTTATTTCAGAAACAGAGTAAAAGACATTATCTTCTTTTAATAAATAATGCTAAAATACCACTGCAGTTACAAATTTTAGCAACGTATGTAGATTAAATTGTTAATAAATTCAATCAGATCCGCAACTGAAAGTGCTAAATTTGAAACGACGCGTCTTGACAGAGAACTTGATATGTTGCCGCATTCAGCTCCATCTTTGAGATGATACACTGATACACTCTCCGCGGCTTATCCTCCAAGTTTTCCAATATAGAAAAACCAACAGCTAAAACCATTGTGCATGGAGCATTCTGACATTTTGCGGCGTGCTTTTTACTGTGGAAACTTAAATGAAACAAGATAGGTTCAACTGCACGGTGCAGTTATATACAATACAATTTGTCAAATATGATAGGCATGCCACTTGTAACATTCCGAAACTTGCGAAGAATACTACAGGGTCTCAGTGTACATTCCTCTGGCAAAGACTTGAAGATGCGATTTTCTAGAGAAGTATTGGATGCATTTCAACTGAGTTTGCTGTTTCCAGGAAAAGTATGTGCTTTGAAAAGCAAAGAAATGATGAAAATTGATAGACAGATTCAAAGGCCTTTTGGATAATGACAACAGCATGCGACGTTAGAAGTTCAAAGGTGGACTTATTCACTGGCAGTGCCATTGAGGGCAGAAGTAAAAGTCAAGCGGCAATAAGTTACCGTTTACTTGGAAACATTAAGCGTGTTTTATTTGACCAGCAAATTAAGCGATTAGCTTATTTTGTATGGAAGACTTAGCCAACATAATTATGTTGGCTTGTCATAAGCTATCATAGCTTGTATATTGAACTAGAGGCATTGCCAGTTCATCGCTTTTTTTATTCACAATTGCTATGATTTTTTCCAAAAAAAGTAGTTGGTAATAACGAGAAACCTCATTTTGACAGGTAAAAATGTAAGCAAATGAAAAATATAGAAGTGCACGAAATAGAAAATTGTATAAAAGATGCGGTAAGTTGGGATTTTAAATTAAAAATTAGACAAAATTAAACTTTGTGTGTTTTCCAGTTGCTTGGTACAGTGTACACAAATTCAAATAATGAAGAGGAGAAGGAAATATTGAACATCCTGGCTGGCTCAGTTGCTGAATCAAGTTCGTCATCGGAGGAGGAACAGAATGCTCTAATTTTGAAGATGAGGATTTCAAATCTAACTTTCGTTTGAGTCGCACCACTTTAGATTACTTAAGGGGGTATTCTACTCCAGAAGCATGAATTTCAGATAATTTTTACAGTGTCGTAAAAAAAAGCAATTAATATTTTTATTATCCATTTTATTATGGTGTTTTTATTGATATCTTAAGCATACAGAAAAAAATATTAAAAATTAAAATAATTAGAGGGGGTAGAGACAGGTATAAAAAAATGGCGCATCCTGGTGACATTGATCCGGACTCTCCTGGTGGTCTGAAAAAAAAATCAAATCATTAAGGATGCTGTTATAGTCCCTACCTCAGGGAACACGAAAAAAAAAAAATTTGAAAAATGGCGGTTGCCTGAAAATAAAAATCATTGTTTATGCTTTTTTTTGAAATTCCTGAATTTTTTTTAAATATTAAAAACAAAAATTTTGTCACGATGCCTATAGGAACGATAAAGGATTATATAAAGAAAGTTCACACAAAATTTCAAGTAAATCGGTTGCATGGAACTTGAGATAATGCCGGTACCGAGTGGAAAAAAGTAGTTTCGAGAAAAACGCGTTTAAAAAATTCGATACGGCCGAACCGGACTAGGTACTGCGTCACTAAAGTAACTGTAGCTCTTAAAATAATTTTCATTTTTAAAAATCCTTTGGAGGATATGTTCTTAAGGGTCTAAACTTTAAATATATGCAAAAAAATCGAATTTTTCAAAATCCTAGAGATATGATTTGTTTTTGTTATGAGACTTTTCTTTATGGGTTGTCGCGTGGGTTATCTCAATAGGCCATGAGTTTGTTTAGTGGCCAACCGGAGATGCGTTGGAAGAAACAACTGACAAGTTTTTACACTGAAAACAACTACCAGGAGTTATTGGTGCTATTGATTGCACCCACATAACAATTAATGCACCAATAAAAGACAAACATACATATATATTTTGATGATGATGATGATGATGGAGGATGGAGTCATGTGTAGAAGTTCACGCAAGTGAGGAAAGTTCTCTGATCGCTATTCACTTGGGAGTGGCCAGAAACGATTCTTTTACACATGGCTCAAGCAGCTCACTACTTCCGGTCTTTGACGAAGTATTCTCTGGGTAGCCTAAGAACATCCGTTAGAAGGCGAGCTAAAATGAGAAGGCGAAACATCCCCTACATTGAGCTGTGCGCTGGGTATGGGACCCGCCACGTAAAAAACACCCCCAGTGAATAGCTATAACCAGCATCGGATGAGTGACCCCCCATTCGATGACGACCATGGCAAACGAAATAAGGACTACGATATAAGGGCATGCACCTGAAATGTCCGGATCCTTAATTGGGAAGGTACCGCTGCCCAGCTGGTTGATGTCCTCGCGAAAATAAAGGCTGACATCACCGCCGTCCAAGAAATGCGATGGACGGGACAAGGACAGAGACGAGTAGGTCCTTGTGACATTTACTACAGTGGCCACATAAAGGAGCGCAAGTCCTCCGAGGTCCTAACATCGACTCGGACCACTATCTTGTTGCAGCTAAGATTCGCACCCGCCTCTGTGCAGAAAAAACGCACGCCACCAAGCACAAGGAAGGTTCAGCGTAGAGAACTGTATTCACAACAGACAGCCGAACGATTTTCTACTCGGCTTGCTCTTCTGCTCTCTGAGAGCACTCATCAACAACTCGGTATAAGGGAACTGTGGGACGGCATATCAAACTCCTTACGTACAGCTGAAACCGAAACCATTGGTTTTTGGAAAGTGCAAAAGAACAGCTGGTACGACGAGGAGTGCCGTGTCGCAGCGGAGAGAAAACAGTCTGCCTACCTCGCAACGTTACGATCGACCACAATACGTGGGGATGGGATAGATACCGAGAGTTGAAGAGGGAAGCGAGACGTGAGTACGAAGAGCTTGATAAGTTGGCCGACAGGGGTAATGTTCGAAAATTCTACGAAAAAATGCGGCGGCTTACAGAAGGTTTCAAGGCCGGAGCATCCTCTTATAGAACCCCCAAAGGTGATCTAGTCACCGATGCCCAGAGCATACTTGAATTATGAAGGGAACACTTTTCCAGCCTGCTGAATGGCAGTGAACGCACAACACCAGGAGAAGGAGAACCCGATTCCCCAATCGATTACGATGGAGCAGACGTTCCATTACCCGACCATGAAGAAGTTCGAATAGCAATTGCCCGCCTGAAGAACAACAAAGCGGCAGGGGCTGCGCCAACTACCGTGGGATTATCCTCCTCAACATCGCATATAAGGTTCTATCGAGCGTATTGTGTGAAAGATTAAAGCCCACCGTCAACAAACTGATTGGAGCTTATCAGTGTGGCTTTAGACCTGGCAAATCAACAACCGACCAGATATTCACCATGCGCCAAATCTTGGAAAAGACCCCTGAAAGGAGAATCGACACACACCACCTCTTCGTTGATTTCAAAGCTGCTTTCGACAGCACGAAGAGGAACTGCCTTTATGCCGCGATGTCTGAATTTGGTATCCCCGCAAAACTAATACGGCTGTGTAAACTGACGTTGAGTAACACCAAAGGACCTCTCCGAGCCGTTCGCTTCCAAACGAGGTTTCAGACAAGGCGACTCCCTATCGTGCGACTTCTTCAACCTGCTTCTGGAGAAAATAGTTCGAGCTGCAGAACTAAATAGAGAAGGTACCATCTTCTACAAAAGTGTAAAGCTGCTGGTGTATGCCGATGATATTGATATCATCGGCCTCAACACCCGCGCCGTTAGTTCTGCTTTCTCCAGGCTGGACAAGGAAGCACAGAAAGACCCATTTTCAGAGGCAGTGAACGAGGGCAAAACGAAATATCTCCTGTCATCAACAAACAGTCGTCGCACTCGCGACTTGGCTCTCACGTCACTGTTGACAGTCATAACTTTGAAGTTGTAGATAATTTCGTCTACTTAGGAACCAACATTAACACCACCAACAATGTCAGCCTGGAAATCCAACGCAGGATTGCTCTTGCCAACAGGTGTTATTTCGAACTGAGTAGGCAATTGAAAAGTAAAGTCCTCTCTCGACGAACAAAAGCCAAACTCTATAAGTCGCTCATAATTCCCGTCCTGCTATATGGTGCAGAAGCTTGGGCGATGACAGCAACCAACGAGTCGACGTTATGAGTTTTCGAGAGAAAAGTTCTGCAAAAGATTTATGGTCCTTTGCTCGTTGGCCACAGCGAATATCGCATTCGATGGAACTATGAACTGTATGAGATATATGAAGACATTGACATAGTATAGCGAATTAAAAGACAGCGGCTACGCTGGCTAGGTCATGTTGTCCGGATGGACGAAAACACTCCAGCTCTGAAAGTATTCGACGCAGTATCCGCCGGGGGAAGCAAAGGAAGAGGAAGACCTTCACCCCGTTGGAAGGACCAAGTGGAGAAGGGCTTGGATTCGCTTGGAATATCCAATTGCCGCCACGTAGTGAAAAGAAGACGCGACTGGCGCGCTGTTGTTAACTCGACTATAATCGCGTAAGCGGTATCTACGCCAATTAAGAAGAAGAAGATATATTTTGATCGTAAAGGTAATTATAGTAGTGTTCTACAGGCCATTGTCTGATAAAAATTTTATTGATATTTATTGTGGTGAACACAGATTATACCATTACTGTAGAGTGCTAAAAAGGTCAGCATTTTATAGAAAAGCGGAAAGTAATATGGAAAGTTTATTTCCAAATTCCACTTTTCTTCTCGGGGACTCGGCATACTCTTGCAGAAATTACCTCATTCCGGTGTTGAAAGATTAAGCTTCGTTAACGCCTAATCAAATCAGCTTTAACAAAACACCTTTTTCAGCAATAATAGTTGTTGAAAATGCATTTGAAGCACTGAAAGGACGTTTTCGAAGACTTCTTAAATTTACGGAGCACAGAAACTTGTGTGCAATTCGTAATCGGTCGTCACTGTGAACGGACGTATTTTTTCTCTGCTCCGCGTTCTACTATTATTTAATCTACATATGTATATTAATGCCGTGTGTTTGCGGCCATAGAGTTGATCAGCCCAAGATCAGCTGCCATAAGTGTAATCAATTATTCCACTTGTCGTGTGTGAATTCATCACACGTGGATTTTTTGCTGAAATCCAAAAATGCTTTTTATTGTAAAGTGTGCGCCTGCGTCTCCAACAGTGCGCAATGCTCAATCAAACAAGGAAGTAACTGAACCTTTGTTGGAGCCTAATAATCCTAATAATGTAAATGCGGTGCTTAATTCTCTGGTTTTGGAAGTAAGTTCACTGAGAAGTGAACAATCGAAGGCGCTCACCTTAATACAACAACTCTGTGATGATCGAAATTCGTTAATGGTTAAGCTTAACGAACTTAAATCAGAGATCTGCATTGTGCAAAAGAAATTGTCCGATAACGGCAAGTTCTCTGTACCAGCCTAGAGTGCTCTCTCTGCTACCTACCCCACTCTCACTGCTGAGACTGCTGTTGGTACAAACGCTTCTCCGTCTAATAGCAGAAATAATGGAGAACGTAGAAGCGTGGCCCGTGTTAGCTCATACGACCTATCTTATGGGCGCGCAATGTAAGTGAACAGTGTGTTTAAATGAGTTAAGCATCCACCCCCTCTACTCGGTAAAACTAGCGTATCCTAATGCAACAGCTCAATTCACCACAGCTGATGACCCCAACACAACTGTTGAAGTGTAGCGACAAACAAAAAAAAAAACAAAAAACAACCAAAGCTGCGGTACTTACAAAACCAAACTGTTGAAGTGTAGCGACAAACAAAAAAAAAAAACAAAAAACAACCAAAGCTGCGGTACTTACAAAACCAAAGCATAATAAATTTTACAAAAACAAAGAACACATAAACCGGGCGCGTAACCCCCAAATTAAAGAATACAAATACAACAAACATACGGGCGCGAACTTAAAAATATAAACATACCTACAAACAACAATACGCAAAAGGAACGAGGCAGCTGGAAGATAGGAATTGGCAAGGAAAAGGGCATATACGTACATACATACGTTAATCTAATTCAAAGTGAGCCTATCAATTTCACTTTATATTTAATATATGCACATAAATATGTACATATGTATGTTTTAAGTTACGGTTTTTCCTATTTAAAACCCTAACAAAAAATCAATACCCAAACTGTAATAATTCATGTCTTTAATTTAAATTGCCGCATTATTTAAAACAGTTAAATCAAGTACACAAATACAGCTTGATATTCCAAAAAGAAATTTTCTCAGCATAAATCCAAATATCAAATCAAATGCGAAGCGAGGAAAACAAATAAAAATAAATACAAACATACATATGTTATACATATTGAAACACTATATGTATAAAAAGTAAACGTATATACATACATATGTCGGAGCGCTAGTACAATTATTTTGTAGGTCAGTGTATATGCGTATGCCGGACTGGTAATATTTTGTAAGTAAGTGTATGTGCCAGAGCGTCAGGCTCGGCACAGGCGACGCATAGGCGGCATATATTGCGGTACTTTGTATCATAGTAACAGGATAGAGATACTGTTACTGAGTGAAGTTCGATCGTATTCCCCGAACAAAGAAAGAACACAACTGTTATGGAACCGTTATGTGTTTTAAGTATGAAAGGGATGCGTGGTCATTGAGCGCTGTGCTTGCTCAAGTAGAGTTCAGTTGAGAAAGCGGCATTGAGACGATCGGAACTCACTGTGTTTCTTTAAAATAAAAATAAACTACTAGAAGAAAAGTGAAGTAAAGTGAAATAAAGTGAAGTGAAGTGAATTAAAATAAAGGAGATGAATTCAAATGAGTCTCCTACACATATATATTTCAAATACTTACCTAACAAGTGTAATTGCTATATTTATATATTAAATTATATACATAAGAGGACAACGGAAAATACAATTTTTTCTATTCCATTTTCGCGGCCTCTCTCTATTGTGAAAGAATGTAAACATACGGCATACAAACTGCTTATGCTTAAATAAATGACGCGGGAAATTAACAATATTACAAATTGTTAAAACATATACATACGTACATAATTTATTGAAATCTGAAAAAAAACCCCAGCTCAACACAAACAATTTATTGAACATATATATGCATACATATTCGCATATACAAGTACATATACATTTACATATTCAAAGTCCACATTCGCAATTATCCGGCAATACCTCTTGTTATTTGGCAAACAAAAACATCAGGATTGCGTACAAAAAGAGAATTGATCTCTCTAACGAGCTCTCAATTAATTATGATAACCAACTTATAAATACACAAACAATCCGTGCATACTTAGATAAATAGTGCATTGATCTCCTCAGCGAGCTCTCAATTGCACAAAACATAAGAACCTTCATAAGCACATACATAAGTGCATACATACATACAAGTCCAAGTATTAGGGTGTACCCAAATACTAACATACGGACGTAAAAGGTGTTTATAAATTAAAAGTGCGGATATTTGCAAACTTAAAACTAAAATAAAATAAACAAATAATATTATTTTACAAAAATGGTTAATGACAACACAAATCAAAACACATCTGGAGCCACACGCACAAAACAGGTTGTAAAATTTATTTCACAAACTGACAGTTTATTAAGATACTGCACTAGATTTGTCTCCTCTCCGATTCACGAAAACTCTGAATCGTTATTAGAAGTAAAAGGCCAAAATCTTAAAAATTTTTGGACTCGCTTCCAAACGGCTCATGACGCCATTGTAGATTCTGACGATTCGATTCAGATCTACCACAAAATTTTAAATTATCTGCTACCGCAATATACGAAAACTGCTTAGACTAATATGAAGAAACGAAACCTATGATCTCCGATCAATTAAAGCTAATAAAAGCAATTGCACCTACTACCCACAGTAGAGTAGAGCTGAAACAAATGCAACAATATCAAGAGGCAAGTTCAGGCATCCAACTCGAGGTACCCGCATGTGACACAGAAACATTTTACGGAGGTTATGAAGAATGGCCGTCCTTCCGGGACATGTTCACGGCCGTGTACATAAACCATCCTCAATTATCACAAGTGCAAAAATTTTATCATCTCAGATACAAAACAAAAGGTCAAGCAGGCGTCATAGTAAAACAATTCGCTCTTAATGACGATAACTTCAATTTGGCTTGGGAAGCTCTAAAAGCTAGATACTGGTCGATAAACAAGTAACAACACTAATGAACTTGCCAAAAATTAAGAAAGAAACAAGTGTAAAATTCATCAAACTAGAATCCACTGTTTCTAACTGTTTGTCGGTTCTATCGACACTGAATATCGCCACAGACAGATGGGACCCTTTTCTGGTTAACATATGCACCGCAGCATTACCAGAAAACTCGTTACTTCTATGGGAGCAATCGCTCTCATCACGAAAAAAGTGCCCAACGTGGCAACAAATGAAAGATTTTCTCACCACCCAATATGAAATTGCGGAAAGGTTAGAAGAAAAAATAATCAAAAGTAAGAACACTAAATACGACCAAAATGGAAGCTTAAATAGACCCCAAGCTAGAAGCAAAAACAATTTAAACAAAAGCTTTTACAACCCGCAAACGTTCACATCAGAACAAAGAAAACAAACGTCATGCGAACTATGTAAAAGAGGGCATAAACTTAAATCTTGCGAGAGGTTTAAAAGCTTAAAAGTTAACGAACGAAATAATTTTGTCAGGTCAAAAAGACTTTACACAAATTGCCTGTCACATGCGCATAAATATACAAATTGCCAAAGCAAATTCAATTGTTTATATTGTCAAAAACGACATCATTTAATACTTCATTACAGCACATACCCCATCTCAACTCAAAGCAGCTCTTATACACAAAGAACCACGGGTATAATTGCAAAAGCAAATCCCGAAATCCAAAATTCGAAAAATTGCCAAGAGACGCCATGTCGCTCAAAGGCACCAAAAACTCAAACGCTGGACAGCGAAACACAAAGTGAACTAGTTACAGAACTAGTTACCATACCAACTCAAGTTGAGAAAAAATCAAAACGATACCTTAATTCACAATTAAGGACATTTCAAAAGTTAAGGAAATTTCCTCCTATAACTAACAAAATTATAAAAGATCAGTATTGTGAGTACTTCTCTAAAGCCACAACTACTCGATCAAATAATGGCCGGTACGTCGTACGACTACCACTAGAGCCACAATTTTCCAATACTCCACAAATTGCCATAAAAAACAAAATCAGAGTTACCTCTGACAGTTCCTAAGTATATTAAAAACACATACAAATTTTCGGCCCCGCAGGATGGCTTTTGCCAGTAATGAAAAAAAAAAAAACAATTCTGAACCAATCCTAGAGTGGTGGCGGGCTATTAAACGCCAAATTAATGCATACGCAATAAAACATAAACTATAACACAGTTGAAATCGAAAGTCGAAAAGTCGAAAAATCGACACCTATAATATAATACAATATAGGACAAATAAAAATGAACGTTAAGGGATCACTATGTTCCCTATGCGATACTTTGACGCACCTGGACTTACAAAAAAGTAAAGGTCGCTCTTATCGCATCTACATAAGCGCTCCTCATATTGGTGATTATAGGAATCTGCTATACAAAGCATCAAATTAATTATGAAGAATTCTCTACTCCACGAATCGAAGCCGTTATCCATTCACGGGCATTCTCTCGCAAGATCCCTCTGCTGCCACAGTCCTAACTCCAGGGCTAAATAGTACCCATTCTGCCCGTATCTGGCCAGGCGTGGAGTTAATATCCTTCATAAGCCGAAAATAAATAAAGTCCAAACAGTGCCGGTAATACAGACAAGGCATATATACGTAATAAACTACCGGTATGCCAAACCGATAAATAATAAATTGTTAACAGCTGATAAAATTAATAAAAGCAAACAATTTTTTTGGTGTAATAATACAATAAGTCGTCAAAGCACGCAAAATCAATTATTACCTTAAGCACAAATATTCACACAAAATACAATCTTACGGCTAATATTCTGCGGTCTTGGTTACTCCACCAACAGTAAGCCGAATTACATGCATCAGATTATATATATAAAACTAGCGAAAATATTTGCCTAGGGGGCCCAGGATGTTTAAATGAGTTAAGCATCCACTCCCTCTACTCGGTAAAACTAGCGCATCCTAATGCAACAGCTCAATTCACCACAGCTGATGACCCCAACACAACTCACCGTACCTATACACTCACTCATCAAAAAGGATGGACAAGGAGAAAGCAGACTCAATTCGTTTACACAATTCGTCCTAATCAATCTGATGCCCCACTGCGCCGCTTAAACATTACATTTGGTATTTTATACATCGTCACACTTTTCGATCTTACGTTTCGCACGTCAATAATTCGACCATCAAAATTCGATGCTATACATCCTGCGCTGCGTCAACACTACTTTTGGCGCTGATCGACAGCGTTCCGCCCGCGCCGATTTATAGCGATCCAGAACATTGGAGAGTAATTCGATTCCAACACAATTGTATATAACGTCGCACAGAGCCATTTGTATAAAAAAGGATAATTATAAATATATTGTGCTTTTCAGAAATACACTGTTTTTTCTTTTTAAACCATCGAGCGTTGTGAGTGCAAATTGAAACATTTAATACACTGGTTTGTATTCCCCAATAAATTTGGTCAACATTTAATCACAGTGAAAAACGCTACTCCCTTCTCTCTTTGACGTAGGATGCCGTGAGAATTCACGAAATTTGGATTCTTGCGTAGAAACGTGTCAGCTGATTGCTCTTTCACAACGCAGGGTTGCCAATATCGATATACTGTAGTAATTATCAACTTTTATAATTCAATCTGTTCAATATGTTTCAATATGTTTGAAATTTTCTTAAACTAACTCAAAATCAGAGTAGAATGCTATTATTTATAAAAATATAAACTATGTATTTTTAATAGTTTGTTTTCAGTTTTGATATTTTATATTATAAAAAATTGTAATTGAAAACATAGATGTGTACACAACTATATATGCGTATTGAGCAATGGCTACATTGTTCAAATGAAAACAAACAAAGGTGGCTGATTTCTGCGTTTTTACCACGGGCTCAACTTTTAACACATTTTGCTCGCTAAGGAAGGAAAAGCAAGGAAGGGAGTGGCGTTTTTGACTGTTTCTGCTATAACGCTGCTGATAATGTGAGTGTGAACTATCTCGCTCCCGCTATACCGAAAGCATTCTCTGCAGATTCAACTATTGCTAACTCCATTCTCACTTCTGCGACTATTGTGGGTACTAATGCTCCGTCATCTAACGTTGTTGTTTCTGCTCCTACTGATAATGTGAGTATGGATTATCTCGCTCCCGCTACACCGAAAGCAATCTCTGCCGCTCCGTCTGCTGCTTGCTCCACTCTCTACGGCTGCCGATAATGGTACAAATACAGCCCCGTCCAACATTGCTATTTCAGTTTCTTCTGGTATTGTCAGCGTGGATTACTGTGCTCCTGCGGCTATACTTCCTGCTACTACCAATGCTGTTAATTATGCCAATACACGTGCTGAGGCTGTTGCTAGGAATATCAACACTCATTCGAAAGCCAAAAACAATCCAACAGTTGCTGCTAATAGGGCCCATACACGACACACATGTGCGTTCGATTTGTGTGAATTCGTTTAGCCCATACACGACAAATAAATCCATTTTGCTTCGTTCTTCACACAGTGAACATGAGCGACAGGCAAGCGGAACATTTCTTCGAAATTATTTCTAATATAGCACTTTTATCGATTTGTTTGTATTTCGTTAATAAGTTATTCCAACTTTTATTTTTCTCAATTTAATTTTTATATTTATCACTTTTCGTTTGGCAAATTGCCAATTAACTTTTTATAATCTTTATTAAGGGGGGAGCCTGCTTTAGAAGCTTCAAACAATCGATTTTTTTTTTGCTTAAATCTCTTTAAAAATTATCTAACAGTTTTTCCCCGAAGTTATAGATTGGAATTCGAAATATTGTCGAAGCTAGAAGGGAAATAGTGACCGAGCGTCTAACAGATATACATATGTTTGAGCGCTTGGGCAAAAAGCGAAAACTTTGAAGCGCGATTTCTCGGTTTTTCATTTTTACACTGAAAAAAAAACTAGTAAAAAAAAACTAGTTAAATTAAAGTATTCTGCATTTGCCACAAATACTTTTTGCATTAGAAACGTGCCCAAATACTTTGAGCACTGCGAGCACTGTTGAAGTAAATGCGTCAAGTATTTAAATTAACAGTGGAACACTTTTGACCGAAATACGGGGCACTGTTGCAGCAAATACTTATACATTTATGTTAACTGTAGAAGTATTTGAGATTAACAGTAATTGCTCTTGATTCAAATGTAATCGTATTTGTTTTATTGTTGTGTTTAAACGCGCACAAGCCCATACACGAGTAAATCCCCAGCTGCTTCAACTGTCGTTGGTGTTAATGAGAATTGTGATCTCGATGTCGTCATACCCAAGAAATGGATTCACTTGTCTGCCTTTAAGAACTTAGTCACTGAAGAAGATATTATATCTTTTGTCGTTAAACATGCTAATGTTGATAGTCTGAATTCTAGTTACTTTGATAGTGAATATTTTGACTCAAATCTCTATTATGTCTTCGGTAAGGACAGAGATCATGAAAAAACTGGCTGTTTAAGAGGGGGTGGTGTTCTCCTAGCAGTTCATCGCAAATATCGTCCTCGTTTAATTATGCTTGATAACGATGATTCTATTCTGGACCAACTATGTATTTGTATCAATGACGCTCTGTTCATTGCAGTCTCATACATCGCTCCTAATAGTCCTCTAGAGTTGTATAAGTTGCACGCAAATAATATTTCCTCGCTGGTATTAAATAAGGTGAAAGAAAATAATATTTGAGGTCAAGGGATATTTAGGTACTGAAGATTCTCAAGCGTTTTTGAGAAACGAAAAATAGTAAGGGATGCGCAATTTTAAATACCACTCCAATTACCTGTCGCGAAAAAGACGTTTTAATTATGAGTAACGAAAAAAGCGTGCTTTCGATTTCACGGTTCAATTACAAAGAGAACATTATATTTCGTTTTATGCAATCGCTTAGCCTAAATCTTAAACTAATGGCTTAACCTAGTGGTAATATAAGTATATGTTACAAAAAGGGGTAAGTACTTATCTTTCGTTAAACATTGTACTAGCTTATGTTTAGATGAGTATTAAGGTAAGTAATTAATATTACGAATGCATCATTAAGGTAAGTAATTTACGTAAAAGAATTCCATAATTTAATTTTTATAATTCAATATTTAACAATTCTTATAATTCAATTTTCTTAATTCAGCGTAGAAAGTATACAGAGATAAGTGAAAACAAATATACAAAATAAATATTATCATTATACACCATACTAATAAAAAGGCAAACTCAACGTATATAGCATATAATGAAAAAAATCCAGAAAAAACAATTGGAGTGGAAACATCTCCAGCTGCAAGAATTTTATGCATTTTTGGCTATTTTGATAACTTCTGGCGCAAATAATTCAAATACTGACAATGCAGCTGTATTCATATCCATTATATTGCGCAGCAATGAGTATCAATCGCTTCTTTAATATTATTCGTTTTATTCGATTTGACGATGTCAATACTAGAGCTCAGCGCTTAGAAAGTGATAAAGCTACTCCAATACGAGACATTTGGACAATGTTAAATAGTAATTTAGCAAAACATTATAAACCAATAGAATACCAAACAATCGACGAGCAACTTTATCCATACCGAGGTCGAACTAGATTCACTCAATACATTCCATCAATGCCAGCTAAATATGGAATAAAAGTATGGTGGATATGTGATGCTGAAAATTCGTATCCACTTATTGGACATCTTTACACTGGGAAATCGAAAGATGGTCGTGAGAAAAATGTTGGTGAAAGAGTTGTTAAAGACTTGGTGGCACCATACAAAGAATCCGGTAGAAACATTACAATGGATAATTTCTTCACAACTCTTCCACTAGCAAAATTTTTACTATCTTGGAACTTGACGATTGTTCTTACTCTGAAGAAAAATAAAGCAAACATTCCACCAGAAATGGCTGTTTCAAAAACTCGAGAAGAAGTATCCACTGTGTTTGGCTTTCATGAAAAAGTAACCCTATGTAGTTATGTGCCAAAAAAAAAACAAGGTAGTAATTGTACTATCATCAATGCATCACGAAGCTAAAATTAGTGATAGTGAAAAGAAAAACCCGAAATCAACGAGTTTTATAACTGATCCAAAGCTGGAGTAGAGACGATGGATAAAATGCTTGGTAGATAAGTATACTACAAAAAGATCAACTCAACGATGGCTTCTAGCATTGTTTACAATATTCTCAATATTGCCTGCCTTGCAGCAAATATTCTGTATTATAAGAATAATAAAATGCTTGTTAAAAAATGCACAAATTATGAGGCGTTTCTCAACGAAAGTGGAAAAAGTGAAAGTGAAAAAGATTACAGGTGTAGGCTACGAATGTCTTCAAAGTGAATTGAAAAAACATCGCAAAACTAGAAAAATATGTTCAGTATGTGAGAAACCTATTTGTGATGAACACTGTATTACAACCACGACATGTGAAGGATGTACAGAATAATTCTTTTATTCTTATATAGCACTGTATCATAATAAATAAAACAATATAAATAAACAAATAGTAAAAAAATAGAAAATAATATTACTAAAATAAATACAAACGGAGTTATTTTGTTCTTACTAACTATTTTTGTTACTGTTTATAACAAGAATTATTGTTAACATAAAAGAAATTGTAAACTATATTGTCTGTTATTAATTTAAAAATATAATTATCTGAATACTTTGATAAATAATCTCTTAAGTATGGTAAACCCGTCATTTATATATATAAATCTCAGCGGGTACCCGGGTACCTGGTTATTGAACGGAGGCCGTATCAAGTTTGATAGTTAATAACTTTTATTAAATAATTGATTCTAAAAAAATTTGACGGAAAATGGGTGTCACATAACTTTAATCAGGCGGCCATACAATTTTTTTGAGGAGGAGTTAAGAAAAATTGGCATGTAGATTGAAATGGATACCCGGGTACTTCCCAAGCCAAATTGAAATTATCGTCATTAAGAGCGAACTGTTTTACTATTATGCCTGCTTGACCTTTAGTTTTGTATCTGAGGTAATACAATTTTTGCGCTTGTGATAATTGAGGATGGCTTATGTACACGGCCGTGAACATGTCCCGGAATGACGGCCGTTCCTCATAACCTCCGTAAAAGGTTTCCGTGTCACATGCGGGCACCTCTAGTTGGATGCCTGAACTTGCCTTCTGACTGTCTTCTTGTGGCAGATCTACTCTCGAATGTGGAGTAGGTTCAATTGCTTTTATTAGCTTTAATTGATCGGAGATCATTGCTTTTGTTTCTTCGTACTGTTCCAAGCAGTTTTCGTATACTGCGGTAGCCGAGGATTTGAAATTGTAGGTATCTGAATCGTCAAAATCTACTATGGCGTCATGAGCCAGAGAGAGAGTCCAAAAATTTTTAAGATTTTGATTTTTAATTTCTAATAACGATTCAGAGTTTTGATGAATCGGTGAAGAGGCAAATCTAGTGCAGTATCTTAAAATACTGTCACTTTGTGAAATAAATTGAACAACCTGTTTTGAGCGTGTAGCTCCTGCAAGTGTATTTTGATTTGTGTTATTATGAACCATTTCTATTTATTTGCAAAATAATAATATTTATTTATTTTATTTTAGTTTTAAGTTTGGAAATATCAGTACTTTTAATTTATAAACACCTTTTACGTCCGTATGTTAGTATTTGGGTACACCCTAATACTTGGACTTGTATGTATGTATGTATGTGCTTATGAAGGTACTTATGTTTTGCAATTGAGAGCTCGCTGAGGAGATCAATGCGCTATTTACCTAAATATGCACGAATTGCTTGTGTATTTATAAGTATGGTTATCTTAAACAATTGAGAGCTCGTTAGAGAGATCAATTCGTTTTTTGTATGCAATCCTGCTTGTTTTTATTTGCCGAACAACAAGAGGTATTGCCGGATAATTGCCAATGTGGACTTTGAATATGGAAATGTACATACATATATGTATGTATGTATGTAGATGCGAATATGTATGCATATTTATATGTTCATTAATTTGTTTATGTTGAGCTGGGTTTTTTTTTATTAGATTTGAATAAATTATGTATGTTTTAACAATTTGTAATATTGTTAATTTTCCCGCGTCATTTATTTAAGCACAGGCAGTTTGTATGCCGTATGTTTATATTCTTTTGCAATAGAGAGAGGACGCGAAAACGGAATAAAAAGAAGATATTTTCTCTTGTATATGTGTTCATACGTAAGCAAATATGCACTTCTACATATGTATGTGGTTTCTATCAAAACTGCTGTCTGATATGCTGTCTGATATGCTTTATGGTCTGATATGCTTTATGGATAAATATACGTGAGTACATAATTATATGTACATATATCGGGTGATTTTTTAAGAGCTTGATAACTTTTTTAAAAAAAAAACGCATAAAATTTGCAAAATCTCATCGGTTCTTTATTTGAAACGTTAGATTGGTTCATGACATTTACTTTTTGAAGATAATTTCATTTAAATGTTGACCGCGGCTGCGTCTTAGGTGGTCCATTCGGAAAGTCCAATTTTGGGCAACTTTTTCGAGCATTTCGGCCGGAATAGCCCGAATTTCTTCGGAAATGTTGTCTTCCAAAGCTGGAATAGTTGCTGGCTTATTTCTGTAGACTTTAGACTTGACGTAGCCCCACAAAAAATAGTCTAAAGGCGTTAAATCGCATGATCTTGGTGGCCAACTTACGGGTCCATTTCTTGAGATGAATTGTTCTCCGAAGTTTTCCCTCAAAATGGCCATAGAATCGCGAGCTGTGTGGCATGTAGCGCCATCTTGTTGAAACCACATGTCAACCAAGTTCAGTTCTTCCATTTTTGGCAACAAAAAGTTTGTTAGCATCGAACGATAGCGATCGCCATTCACCGTAACGTTGCGTCCAACAGCATCTTTGAAAAAATACGGTCCAATGATTCCACCAGCGTACAAACCACACCAAACAGTGCATTTTTCGGGATGCATGGGCAGTTGGCCACAAAGATCATGCGATTTAACGCCTTTAGACTATTTTTTGTGGGGCTACGTCAAGTCTAAAGTCTACAGAAATAAGCCAGCAACTATTCCAGCTTTGGAAGACAACATTTCCGAAGAAATTCGGGCTATTCCAGCCGAAATGCTCGAAAAAGTTGCCCAAAATTGGACTTTCCGAATGGACCACCTAAGACGCAGCCGCGGTCAACATTTAAATGAAATTATCTTCAAAAAGTAAATGTCATGAACCAATCTAACGTTTCAAATAAAGAACCGATGAGATTTTGCAAATTTTATGCGTTTTTTTTTAAAAAAAAGTTATCAAGCTCTTAAAAAATCACCCGATATTTTGGGTTTGTCGGAAATTTTTCGCAAGTAATTGCTCAAATTTTTGTGCTTCAATACTTTTATATATAACTATTTTGATATATTTTAACGTGTTTGGTAAAATTTTACGCGTTGAAGTGCATTTTAGTTACAGGTATAATAATAAGTACGACTGTAATTTTAGGCATATAAGTACATACATATGTGCATATGTTAAATAAATAAAGGACATAATACGCTCACTTGGTATTGCCTTCTGCGTTTTGTTCCTCTTTTTGTGCTCCAACTAGCTACCTCCTTCTGCTGTTGTTTTGTTTATATGTATATTTGTTCTAATTATATTCTAAAAAAAATTATCATCTTTAGGATTTCACTCGGTCTTCTTGCAGTGGATTAAATCATATTTGCACAATAGACGATGCGTTGTCAGTTTCGATGGAGTACCATCTGATTCATTAATTGCGTCTTCAGGAGTGCCACAAGGAGCGTCTTGGGTTCATTTCTTTTTGTGCTGTTTATCAATGACATTTCCTGTTGCTTCTCTTTCGCTAACTTTCTGTTATATGCAGATGACTTAAAAATTTTTGCAATAATCAAAAACTCACAAGATGTTTTCAAACTTCAATGTGATATTGATACTTTTTATGATTGGTGCCTGAAATCGAAGCTTTTTCTGAATCTAGATAAATGCTCTCAGATCTCTTATGGTAGGGGACGTAACATCTTATCTTCAAGTTACAATATTTCTAATTGCGTCCTAAAATGTGTTACTGCAATCAAAGATCTTGGGGTAATCTTTGACCACAAATTTTCTTTAAGTAATCACATCAACTACATCACTTCTAAATCATTCTCTGTGCTCAGCTTTGTCCGTCGAAATGCTTTACATTTTTCCGACCCCTACACGTTAAAATTACTATATACATACATGTTTAGTTCCGTCCATCGTGTTCAAAAGATTTTTCTTAAATTTGCTCTCCGCTCCTTAAAGTTTGTTGACCCAATACCATGGTATACATCTCCATTATTGCTCTTACATCTTAAATTACTGGAAAATCGACGGTTCGTTCTCTGCCTTTCAATCGTTTTCAATGTAATTAATGGAGATATTGACTGTCCCTATTTATTAGGATCTATTCCCCCATTTTAGATCATCAGATCTATTTCCCCATTTTATTATAAAAAGGAAAGTACTAATTTTTCAGTATATGTATGTAGGAAGAAATAATATATAGAACATGTGGCAGTGTTGTCACTGATCGAATAATGTAGTTGAGATGGCAACACTGTAAAATCAGCTGTTAATTGACGAAGCGTCCATCAGCAGCTATCATTGTAACGGTCCATATGGATCATCCATTTTTGTATAAAGGAATAAGATCCATTTGTTTAAGCCTATCAGTTATTAAGAAGACGTTGTACAATGTGGTCGCGCCACCGCCCGAATTCTAAAGTGCGAATGAAACAAAGTTGAGAAAATTAAAACGCGGTGTGTTCTTTTTTAAAACTAAATCCTACATTCGGGGGCTCGTCCGGGATGGTCCGGAATGTGTCGTGCGGTTAAATAAACAATTAAAAAAACATTTTTTTTTTTTTGGAAATAAACAGTTTTGTGAATTTGACATTTTGTGAGTGGCTGTTAGAAACAGCAAGATTGCGATCGGACAAGTGGCTGTACCAGTGCGCTAACAGTGGTCAGCGTAGAACAGTGTACGAGTATTGGTAGTGAAATGTGCAACGCCACAAGAGCACATAATACCAAGTGAAAAGTGATAACGAAAGAAATTTTGAGTTGTTTTTGGGAGCCAACGGGAAGTTACAAAGTGACAGTAGTACAAAGTACTGAAGTGTACGACAAATCACGTACAAAAACCGAAAACCTAAAAGTGAACAGTTAGTGATTTCTGGTAATCTGCAAGTAACTGTACCCAGCTCGATATCGCTGGCAGTAAACGCATTTTCCAGAAATTTGTATAACGGTGCAAAACCGTAGACGGGCGCATAAGACGCGCAAAGCATCGAAGCAGTAGGCAGCAAAACATCGCAGTAGCAGGCAGCAAAGCATCACAGCATCAGGCAGCAAAGCATAGCAGCAGTAGGCAGCAAAGCATCGCAGTAGCTAGCAGCAGAACAACGGCAGCAGAGAAACGGGAGCTAAGATAAGTTATAATGATTTTGTAGTTAGTTGAGTAGAAGAGTGTGTTATTTGCACTCAGTTGCGATGTAATGTAGTGGAATGTGTAGCTTTTAGTTTGTAAGCAAAAACAAAATGTACAGTTGCTTCTAAGAAACATATGTAAATAAATTTGTAAAACGTATCCGTAATTTGAATTTTTATAAGAGTTAAGAGAAAAAATAAATTTGTAAGATGGACGCTGAAACCATTATGGCAATGACGGTAGAGACGTTAAAAGAAAAACTAAGAGAATTAGGGTTGTGCGTTACGGGTAGGAAAAGGAGTTGCAACTGCGTTTGCTACAACATTTAGTTTTCGGTGATGAGCAAGATGAAGGGGGATGCGACGACGAATCGAAAAATTCATTGTACGTTGATGTAAATGCTGCTCCATCGAATTCGCAGAGGGTGTCATTTTCGTTGCGTGACATTAAAGACAGTGTTTCAGATTTTTTTGGTGATGATACTTGCGATGTTCGTCACTGGGTTGAGGAATTTGATGATATGGCTAACACGGTCGGTTGGAATAATTTAGAACGATTTGTATACGCTAAACAACTATGTACTTAAGGGAGCAGCAAAATTGTTTGTACGTGGATTAATAGGAGTAAGAGATTGGGCTAGTTTAAAGCTTCTCTTATCGATGAGTTTGGGGAAAAATTATGTGCGTCTGAGGTGCATGCTGATGCGTCAAAATTTGGTTACGGTGCAGTCTTACTACAAAGGGATTCAGAAGACAATCTGTTACATCCCATCGAATATATGAGTCGTAAAACCACAAGGGCGGAAGAGAAATATAGTGCTTTCGAACTTGAGGTTCTTGCAGCTATAAAGGCATTACAGAAATGGCGTATATACTTAAGAGATATTCAGTTTAAAATAGTTAGCGATTGTAACGCTTTCGCCATGACAGTCAAGAAACAAGACGTACCAGACAGGATCATAAGGTGGGCAATGTACCTACAAGAATATAATTATGTGGTTGAACATAGGTCAGGAACTCGCATGAGACACGTAGATGCTCTTAGTCGTGCATACTGCTTATTAGTAGAAGACTCGTTAAAGTTTAGGATAAAAGAGGCGCAAATGCAGGATGATTGGATAAGAGCAGTGCGGAAACATACGAAAACTTCTTTTTAAGAAATGACAACGACTTTGTAAAGGAATTGTTGGTGGTACCATCCAGTATGGAAGAGAAAATTATAAAGTTAGCACATAGCCAGGGTCTTTTTGCAGCAAAAAGAACACAGGAGCTAGTAGAGAGAAATTATTATATACCAAACTTGAGCAAAAAAGTACAAAATGTAGTAACTTCGTGTGTAGAGTGCATAGTAATAGACGCAAAAAGGGGTAAGAAAGAGGGCTTGTTGACACCAATCGACAAAACTTGTGAACTATTAGGTACTTACCATATTGACCATGTGGGTCCATTAACCGAAACATGGAAAAAGTATAACCATATTTTAGTCATAATAGACGCATTTTCGAAATTCGTTTGGTTGTATCCAACGAAATCAACCGGGGTGGAAGAGGTAATCAATAAATTAGAGAAACAATCCTCAGTTTTCGGCAACCCGAAACGGATTATAACGGACAGAGGAGTGGCTTTAACGTCAAAAGCGTTTAACGAATACTGCACAAAGGAGGGCATACAACACCTGTTGATTGCAACCGGTGTTCCGCGGGGCAACGGACAAGTAGAACGCGTTCACAGAACCGTTGTTCCAATGCTGTCTAAGAAAAGTCAAAGTAACCCAAACCAGTGGTGCAACCACGTCGCAAAAGTACAACAGATTTTAAATAACACTGCACCACGCAGTACGAAAATGTCACCTTTTAGAATTCTTACAGGACTAAACATGCGAGTAGTAGATTATACAGACTTACATGAAAATTTAAAAGATCTCGAAATAGAGGAATTGAATTTAGAACGTGATTCATTAAGAAAGAGTGCTCATGAAAATATAGAAAAAATACAAAAAGAAAACTGTAAAACATTTAATCAAAAAAGGAAAGAAAGCCGTGAATACAACATAGGAGATTTGGTAGCTACTAAGAAAACTCAGTTTGGGGTGACTACGAAATTACGACCGAAGTATTTAGGACCGTGCAGGGTAGTCGCCAAACTAAACCATGACGGATACGAGGTTGACAAATTAGGAAATACGGAAGGACCAAAGAATACCACTACAGAGGCAGAAAACATGAAAAGGTGGACTTAATTATTCGAGGTCGAATAATAGGTCAGGATAGCCGATTGTAGGAAGAAATAATATATAGAACATGTGGTAGTGTTGTCACTGAACGAATAATGTAGTTGAGATGGCAACACTGTAAAATCAGCTGTTAATTGACGAAGCGTCCATCAGCAGCCATCATTGTAACGGTCCATATGGATAATCCATTTTTGTATAAAAGAATAAGATCCATTTGTTTAAGCATCAGTTGTTAAGAAGACGTTGTACAATGCGGTCGCGCCACCGCCCGAATTCTAAAGTGCGAATGAAATAAAGTTGAGAAAATTAAAACGCGGTGTGTTCTTTTTTAAAACTAAATCCTACATGTATGCTCCTCTCAAGCGTGCTATGCGTGAGTTTAACTCGATTTCCGAGAAAATTCTTCTAGATTTTTCTCACTCTAGGGTATCCTTCATCAATACCCTCAATTCTGTTTTTTAGTTTAAGTTATCTACTTATGTAATTGTAGTTTAATTGTTTTGGAATTCTGATTAGCATCCTAATTTTCCATTAGTCTGTAAGAATTAATGTTCATAGACTTAACTAAATAAATAAATAAATAAATTTCAAATTTAGTTGCAAGTGCATGCATTATGCACAATATACATACATACGGTGGCTCAAACGCATAATCGGACAGTGGTTTTTTATACGAAAGCTTATTTTAATTGAAAGAAAAAAGCCAGAAAAAAGAACAACAATGACTCAATTTTTATGGTGAGTATTCTCCAATCTGGGGTCATGTGTAGAAGTTCACGCAAATGAGGAAAGTTCTCTGATCGCCATTCACTTGGGAGTGGCCAGAAACGATTCTTTTACATATGACTCAAGCAGCTCACGACTTCCGGTCTTTGACCAAGTATCCTCTGGGTAGCCTAAGAACATCCGTTCAAAGGTGAGCTAAAGTGAGAAGGCGAAACATCCCCTAAGCAGGGTTGTGCGCTGGGTTTGGGACCCGCCACGTAAAAAAACACCCCCAATGAAAAGGAACAACAAGCCTCGGATGAGAGGGTCTCTCCCTTTTGATGACGACCATGGCAAACGAAATAAGAACAACGATATCAGGGCATGCACCTGGCATGTCCGGTCCCTTAATTGGGAAGGTGCCGCTGCCCAGCTGGTTGATGTCCTCGTGAAAATAAAGGCTGACATCACCGCCGTCCAAGAACTGCGATGGACGGGACAAGGACAGAGACGAGTAGGTCCTTGTGACATTTACTACAGTGGCCATATAAAGGAGCGCAAGTTTGGTGTTGGATTCGTGGTGGGAGAGAGACTCCGTCGCCGAGTACTATCATTCACTCCGGTGAATGAACGTCTAGCCACAATCCGCATCAAAGCGAGGTTCTTCAACATATCGCTGATCTGCGCCCACGCTCCGACGGATGAGAAGGACGATGTGACCAAAGATGCCTTTTATGAGTGCTTGGAACGCACTTATGAGAGATGCCCCCGCCACGATGTCAAAATCGTGCTTGGCGACTTTAACGCCAGGGTGGGCAAAGAAGGTATCTTTGGCACTACGGTCGGTAAATTCAGCCTCCACGAGGAAACATCCCCAAATGGGTTGAGGCTGATAGACTTCGCCGCGGCCCGAAATATGGTTATCTGTAGTATTAGATTTCAGCACAAAAAAAATCATCAAGCTACCTGGCTGTCTCCGGATCGTAAAACTACCAACCAGATCGATCATGTTGTGATAGACGGAAGACACGTCTCCAGTGTTTTAGATGTGCGTGCGCTCCAAGGTCCTAACATCGACTCGGACCACTATCTTGTTGCAGCCAAGATTCGCACCCGCCTCTGTGCAGCAAAAAACGCACGCCAACAAACACAAGGAAGGTTCGACGTCGAAAAGCTGCAATCACAACAGACTGCCAAACGTTTTTCTACTCGGCTTGCACTCCTGCTCTCTGAGAGCACTCATCAACAACTCGGTATAACGGAACTGTGGGACGGCATTTCAAACTCCTTACGTACAGCTGCATCCGGAACCCTTGGTTTTCGGAAAGTGCAAAAGAACAACTGGTGCGACGAGGAGTGCCGCGCCGCAGCGGAGAGAAAACAGGCTGCCTACCTCGCAACGTAACGATCGACCACAACACGTGCGGGATGGGATAGATACCGAGAGTTGAAGAGGGAAGTAGACGCATTTGCAGACAGAAAAAGAAAGAGGCCGAAATGCGTGAGTACGAAGAGCTTGATAAGCTGGCCGGCAGGGGTAATACTCGAAAATTCTACGGAAAAATGCGGCGGCTTACAGAAGGTTTCAAAACCGGAGCATACTCTTGTAGAACCCCCAAAGGTGATCTAGTCACTGATGCCCCGAGCATACTTAAATTATGGAGGGAACACTTCTCCAGCCTGCTGAATGGCAGAGAATGCACAACGCCAGGAGAAGGCGAACCCGATTCCCCAATCGATGACGATGGAGCAGACGTCCCATTGCCCGACCATGAAGAAGTTCGAATAGCAATTACCCGCCTGAAGAACAACAAAGCGGCGGGGGCCGATGGATTACCGGCCGAGCTATTCAAACACGGCGGCGAAGAACTTATAAGGAGCTGCATCAGCTTCTTTGTAAAATATGGTCGGACGAAAGCATGCCCAACGATTGGAATTTAAGTGTGCTATGCTCAATCCATAAAAAAGGAGACCCCACAATCTGCGGCAACTACCGTGGGATTAGCCTCCTCAACATCGCATATAAGGTTCTATCGAGCGTATTGTGTGCAAGATTAAAGCTCACCGTCAACAAACTGATTGGACCTAATCAGTGTAGCTTTAGACCTGGAAAATCAACAACCGACCAGATATTCACCATGCGCCAAATCTTGGAAAAGACCCGTGAAAGGAGAATCGACACACACCACCTCTTCGTCGATTTCAAAGCTGCTTTCGACAGCACGAAAAGGAGCTGCCTTTATGCCGCGATGTCTGAATTTGGTATCCCCGCAAAACTAATACGGCTATGTAAACTGACGTTGAGCAACACGAAGAGCTCCGTCAGAATCGGGAAGGACCTCTCCGAGCCGTTCGATACCAAACGAGGTTTCAGACAAGGCGATTCCCTATCGTGTGACTTTTTCAACCTGCTTCTGGAGAAAATAGTTCGAGCTGCAGAACTTAATAGAGAAGGTACCATCTTTTATAAGAGTGTACAGCTGCTGGCGTATGCTGATGATATTGATATCATCGGCCTTAACACCCGCGCCGTTAGTTCTGCTTTCTCCAGACTAGACAAGGAAGCAAAACAAATGGGTCTGGCAGTGAACGAGGGCAAGACGAAATATCTCCTGTCATCAAACAAACAGTCGTCGCACTCGCGACTTGGCTCTCACGTCACTGTTGACAGTCATAACTTTGCAGTTGTAGTTAATTTCGTCTATTTAGGAACCAGTATTAACACCACCAACAATTTCAGCCTGGAAATCCAACGCAGGATTGCTCTTGCCAACAGGTGCTACTTCGGACTGAGTAGGCAATTGAAAAGTAAAGTCCTCTCTCGACGAACAAAAGCCAAACTCTATAAGTCGCTCATAATTCCCGTCCTGCTATATGGTGCAGAGGCTTGGACGATGTCAACAACTGATGAGTCGACGTTGCGAGTTTTCGAGAGAAAAGTTCTGCGAAAGATTTATGGTCCTTTGAGCGTTGGCCACGGCGAATATCGCATTCAATGGAACGATGAGCAGTACGAGATATACGACGACATTGACATAGTTCAGCGAGTTAAAAGACAGCGGCTACGCTGGCTAGGTCATGTTGTTCGAATGGACGAAAACACTTCAGCTCTGAAAGTATTCGACACTGTACCCGCCGGGGGAAGCAGAGGAAGAGGAAGACCTCCACTCCGTTGGAAGGACCAAGTGGAGAAGGACCTGGCTACGCTTTGAATATCCAATTGGCGCCACGTAGCGAAAAGGAGAAACGACTGGCGCGCTGTTGTTAACTCGGCTATAATCGCGTAAGCGGTGTCTACGCCAATTAAGAAGAAGATTCTCCAATCTCTCATTTTTCATACAACAAAAATAAATTCATTTTTACAAAACAAATTTAACAAAAGCAAAATAAATCAGAATTCTTAAGCACAAACAAATAATCGGACACTTAAACAAAATATCGTTCTCTAGCGCTTTTACGATAACGACGATTTGGAATAGGATTTGCTGCGTTCGGCTCTTGTGGATACACTTCATTTGGTGTGCACATGCTACGGCTTAGTGCAGACTGGCTCTGCCTAGAAGTACTTGGCATATCGTCGAGCATTGGTTCAAAATCAGTTGACTCTGTTAATAACTCATTTACTGTTTAAAAATATAAAAAAGCGAATTCAATATAAGCAATACGTAATGAAAATTAAATTTTAACTTACCATTTGACTCAATGAATGCCTCTTGAGGGTCTGTCCCAATGTTTATGGTGTGGTTGTTGGACACTAAACAACTTTCACCAAAAATTTCGTCCATTTCCGACATATATGGCACGGAGAAGTTCCAGTCTGCTTCTCATTATCTTTCGCTGTTTTATACGCCTTTAAAAGCGTTCGCTTTTTTACTACAAGGGCAGCCGCATTAGCCGTTGTATCCAGTGGAAACAAATGTAATAAATATTTACAAAATAACTTTAAAATATTCTTACTGTAAATCCTTGAAATATCATGTCCTCCAAGACGTTTTCATAAGCGAACTTTTTATTCCGCGCATGCAGGAAGGATAAGCTTCCTCTCATTGTAGCACTTCAGGAATAGGAGCGTCTCGGCCTTTGTCCAAACTTTTCTTTTGCTGTATATAAACAAAATAAATAATTATTTATTTTGTGAAAAGTTTGTTTACAAATGTAAAATTTCAAATTTTCTCCAAGTTAAACATCGCAATAAATTGAATGTCAGCTGATTATTCTTACCCGCGTTGCCAACATAATTAATTTTAAGCGAAAATATGAATTAAGCTAAGAGCATTTTATTTGTCAACGATTTAGCTATTAGCTTGTGATGGTCAAATAAAACACGGCTATTAAGGAACTGTGGCATGTGGCAATGCTATAATTTATAGTTTCTTCTTGCGGGGAATGTGAGTTCGGAACGCTCCTTTTCGATGCTTCGCTACATGAAAACATGCCAGAGGACGAATATACCTCAAGACATATTTATCGGTCTGGCTGCTGCACACGCATCATGACATTGAAGTCGCTGCAGAAGAAGTTCTCAAAACTTGGCCCACATCGTTTTGTTTTGTTAAATTGTGCTACTCAATACACGAACTGACTACAGTATTATACATTTTAATACTGTATGTCATCCGCACGTCTTCGATTTTTAATGTGTTTTATCAATTTAGTAAGATTTTATATTAGAAGGTAGGTTTGAAATTTTTCCACCAACATATTAAACTGTATAAAGACTACTATATTTTATATTACAGGACCCGCCCACGCTTTACTGTGGCTGACACATAGATAATACATACTACTACCACCATCTTTATGATTTCTATTCGTTAGATTTTAATTATTACTTAATGAAATATAGCATTTTTTGAAGCAACTTGTGTTAGTTTACAAAAAAAATGATCATAAAGCATTTTATGTGTTAATAAAATATTGCTTTTTGGGGGAAAATACTGTTGAATTTATGCTCTGCACCAGGGAAATCAACCGTTGAAAAGAAATTTGTTAGGTTGGAAAGAAGCGAAATGAGCACCGAGGAAATAACGCCCTAAAGACGCGAAAGGTGTGTGCAAAGTGGGTGCCTCGCAAGATCATAATCTAACAAAAACAACGAATTGCTGATTCTGAAAGTTTGAGTGCTCTTTATTCGTAATAAAATCGAATTTTTGCGTCGGTGTGTGACAATAGAAACATGGCTTCATTATTTCACACTGGAGTCCAATCGACAGTCATTATAGTGGGCTGCAGGTGATGAACTGGTTCTCAGGCGTGAAAAGACGAAAAATTCATCGACTGCTTACTGAGCCAGTTGTAATCCATTGCACTGCGTATTTTGTTGCAGTTCTATCCAAATATTTAGCAATTGTTTTATTTGTAGGAAGGATCAGTTTGAAATTGTACGCATCACCGTTTCCGTTTAAATATTCCTCGTTAGAGGGCTGCGATAATAAACGTGTTTGGTCGCTGCTAAATTCAAAGTGTTATAGGGAGAACCGCGGCTTCCGACGCTCTATTTATAGGCACGTTCTCGCCGCCCCGGTCGCCCTCTACCGCCGCAAACGCTACGTCTCGCAATTTTTAAAGCTGTAATATCTTCGAAAGTACTCATTATAACATGTGCAATAAAGGGCCATTCAGATCTATATTAAATCAACAATGTATTTAAGGTATTTAATTAAATAAGTATTATTGCTGTATTGGTTAAAATCGCTTCGAAAATTAGCCATTATTTGCCAGGTCTGAAGCCACACTGATAAGGTCCAATCAGTTTGTTGACGGTGGGCTTTAATCTTTCACACAATACGCTCGATAGAACCTTATATGCGATGTTCAAGAGGCTAATCCCACGGTAGTTGGCGCAGATTGTGGGGTCTCCTTTTTTATGGATTGGGCATAGCACACTTAAATTCCAATCGTTGGGCATGCTTTCGTCCGACCATATTTTACAAAGAAGCTGATGCATGCTCCATATCAGTTCTTCGCCGCCGTGTTTGGTAGCTCGGCCGGCAATCCGTCGGCCCCTGCCGCTTTGTTGTTCTTCAGGCGGGCAATTGCTATTCGAACTTCTTCATGGTCGGGTAATGGAACGTCTGCTCCATCGTCATCGATTGGGGAATCGGGTTCTCCTTCTCCTGGTGTTGTGCGTTCACTGCCATTCAGCAGGCTGGAGAAGTGTTCCCTCCATAATTTAAGTATGCTCTGGGCATCAGTGACTAGATCACCTTTGGGGGTTCTACAAGAGTATGCTCCGGTCTTGAAACCTTCTGTGAGCCGCCGCATTTTTTCGTTGAATTTTCGAGCATTACCCCTGTCGGCCAGCTTATCAAGCTCTTCGTACTCACGCATTTCGGCCTCTTTCTTCTTCTGCCTGCAAATTCGTCACGCTTCCCTCTTCAACTCTCGGTATCTATCGCATCCCGCACTTGTTGTGGTCGATCGTAACGTTGCGAGGTAGGCAGTCTGCTTTCTCTCAGCTGCGACACGGCACTCCTCTTCGTACCAGCTGTTCTTTTGCACTTTCCGAAAACCAAAGGCTTCGGTTGCAGTTGTACGTAAGGAATTTGAAATTCCGTCCCACAGCTCCCTTATACCGAGTTGTTGACGCCTGCTCTCAGAGAACAGGAGTACAAGCCGAGTAGAAAATCGTTCGGCTGTCTGGTTTGATTGCAGCTTTTCGACGTCGAACCTTCCTTGTGTTTGTTGGCGTGCGTTTTTTGCTGCACAGAGGCGGGTGTGAATCTTAGCTGCAACAAGATAGTGATCCGAGTCGATGTTAGGACCCCCGAGCGCACGCACATCTAAATCACTGGAGATGTGTCTTCCGTCTATCACAACTTGATCGATCTGGTTGGTAGTTTTTCGATCCGGAGACAGCCAGGTAGCTTGATGAATCTTCTTATGCTGGAATCTATTACTACAGATAACCATATTTCGGGCCCCGGCGAAGTCAATCAGTCTCAACCCATTAGGGGATGTTTCGTCGTGGAGGCCGAATTTACCGACCGTAGTGCCAAAGACACCTTTTTTGCCCACCCTGGCGTTAAAGTCGCCAAGCACGATTTTGACATCGTGGCGGGGGCAGCCTTCATAAGTGCGCTCCAAGCACTCATAAAAGGCATCTTTGGTCACATCGTCCTTCTCTTCCGTCGGGGCGTGGGCGCAAATCAGCGACATGTTGAAGAACCTCGCTTTGATGCGGATTGTGGCTAGACGTTCATTCACCGGAGTGAATGATAGTACTTGGCGACGGAGTCTCAAGTACTACCACGAATCCCACACCAAACTTGCGCTCAAACTTTACCTTAGGCTACCCAGAGGATACTTGGTCAAAGACCGGAAATCGTGAGCTGCTTGAGCCATATGTAAAATAATCGTTTCTGGCCACTCCCAAGTGAATGACGATCACTTGCGTGAACTTCTACTCAGAACTTTATTGTCCATACGTTGCCTTCCGTAAAATACACTCGTTGACCATTCTCGAGATGAACAGCCAAGTGAACAACAAGATGCCTTTCGTGTATTTGAAACGAAAATATGCACCAAATAACTTCATTAGTGCTCACATACCGTCCCATTTGAATAATTTCATCGTTTCTATTTGAGTCCAAATATAGCCATATCGCTACCTTTGTTGACATATGTACAAATATACTTGATGGATTTCATCGACATGCAGTACTTAACATTTACGTGGGCTTTAAACACTTTCGACAACACCGGAGAAAGATCCAACGATTGTTTACTTCAATAACCTGATTCTTTACTTTAATCACTTTCGGTCTGCCCTTGTCTTCAGTTGCAGTAACAGTGTCACCGAAGCCAAATCTCTTGGATATCGTTTCGTACACTTCCCATCAACCGTGCATGGCGAATGAACATTAAACTCTCTACACGGATATGAATAGTGTTTTTGATAAAGACATCAAACAGTTCAGGATCTGTCTTTGCATCGGGAATTTCTGCCAAAATGACATCATCAACTTCATCCGATGTTATTTTATTCACAAACCAAATCAAAATACGAGCATGAGACAAACCGCGTATCTGCCACTCCACAGAGTACATCCAACAACGCACCTCACCATGAGTTTTTGTGGTGAAATCCATGAGTGCTTTTAATTTTTGTTTGAATATGCGTGCTGTTAGGACAATCTGTTGGCGATTGCCCTTTAAATAAGAGATCTTTAGTTTCAGCCCATTGTGGATTGCACGTAAACGCAAGAATGATAGAATACAAGATTACGACACTAGTTTACAGTTAGTTTTTTTCGGTTTAGCTCTTGACAATTCTTACAAAAATAAATACATTGTGCAACAATTTCGTGACGTCACACTTATGCGTTGAGACGAACAAGCATAGAAATGCATACAAATTGTAAACAGAAAAGTAAACACTTTTTGAAATTCCCAAAATAATATTAATTCATTCGTATTTGCAGGAAAAATTTCAGTGGAATGTTTAGAATATTGTTGCGAGAAAATATGTATATAATTAGTTTTAGGCACATCCACAATAAATAGAGTAGCATGTGTGGAAATTGTTCAAATGAAGAAAACCAGTGTAAGTGTACTGTTGTATTTATTTAAATTTCTAAGCATAAATATATTAATTTTTTAAAATGAAATGTGCAGTGGCTTGTTGTAATAATTATTATGCAATTAAAGGATCGAAAACGAGTTTTTTCAGTTTTCCGGCCGATTTAAAAGTTGCCAAAAAATTGGTGTTATTTTGCAAAAGAAATGATATATTTAATACTAAATTAATAATTTCACAATTCTTTTATCATAATTTCATACATCTGATACATCTGAACTTATAATATATGTATATATTTATATACAACACAAGAAACGTCTTCTCCATTTGAATCACAACTTAATAGACAATTTTATTATCAATAGGCCGATATATTTCTTTAGAAATGATTCAAATCTTTTCACTCAACAATATTCAATCGCTTCACTAAAACTTTTCATTAAAATCGAAAGAATTAATAATATTTTGCGAATTTACAAAAGTGTTTACTTTTCTGTTTACAATTTGCAAGCCATTTGACAGTTTTTCACTCTTCTTCTTCTCAACACGTAACTATGACGTTTCATAATGGCGGTTGTCGTAATCTTGTATTCTATCATTCTTGCGTAAACGTAATAAAAAAATCAGGTCAGCGTCCTGTCAGTCACTGCGTCCTGTGCATATTCGAGCACATAACGTGAACTACCAGTGTATGAAGATGACAAAATAATCATTCGTCGAAATCGTTTACTATCCATTGTTGTTAATGGCATCACAAAAATGTATGTATTTCTCGGAACGTAATTTTTGCTGATTAAACTGAATAAAATTCGATCGCTCAGTTTCAATCTTGGCATACATATCTACAGCATACTAAGTCCAGAGAGCAAAATATGATTAAACGCATTTTGGCGGATCATCAAACCATATGATAATTCATTGCGCTGACCTTTTATTTGTTTTGGATCCTACAATGGAACAATCAAACCAAATATAAAATAAAATATTTCCCAATGGATTTAATGTAGTTTTCACTTACCATTCGATGGACTTATCATTTTGGCATTAAAATGATACCCATCTTCTTCTTTCCAAAATAAAATCGGATATTCTAAAGCATCAAAACGATGCGTTTCAGAAACACGTAATAAATTCGAATTCTTACGATGCAAAACAATATCATGCGACTGAAATTCATCTCCGACAATAACAATGGCGACTTCATCAACGGTAGTAGCATTAAATCTCCTTGCGTGTTCCCCAACAGGAGTTTTATCATCGAATGACAATTTTATAATCATCCGACGTCATACGATCAAGGGCTGTTTGAACCAATCGAACCAATTCAATTTGATCTTGGAAAAAATGTTGTAGGTGTTCAACAATTTCTCTGCTCACACTTGAAACCAGGAATAATGGGATGCCCAACTTATTCCAGTGTGAGAGCACCTCAAAATAAGCTTTTTTTTATAACATTTTCCATTGTGGCCAGATCGAACGAAATAAGAATTTTTGGGCATTTAAATTAAAATGCCCAATTGCACTTTCCACACCACCCAGGAGGTATGCAAAACGGCGCGTTACCGAAGTTAATTTTGGGTGCTCGGTTCCCCTTTAGGCCTATATCACCCATTAAAAATTTATTTACATAAAAAAAACAAAACGATAACAATTCATTATATAACGAAAAAAACAAAACGATAAATGAATACATATAGCGATAAAAACAAAACAATAACAATTCATGTAAAAAATATATAAAAATATCACAGCCTAAAAACAAATAACATATATACATATATACAAATGCCTACATTTAAATCCCAAATTCTAATTTTTTTTTTTTTAATTGCTTTCTAGTTTTAGAGCCTCTTTATCCTACCTGTTTAAAAAAATTTTACTTTTTTATATTCTATCGTAAGTTTGAGTTCGCATATTGTAACCACTAAAAATTAAAAAAAAATTGAAACCTATAGATGAGAAACACACAAAATTTTATTTTTAAAATTAGGGACAGAAAGGTCTTTATTTAAAAATTTAGTTAAGAAATATATTCTAATTCTAATAAAAAGGGCTATAACTATTTTTGGGTCACAACTATCACAACACAAAAACGGCCTAACATCTTCCATTTTATTAAAAAGAATATCTCCTATTCCTATTTTATGACAATTACTGTCGAATTCTTCTAAAAATCTGGTTTCCAAAATTTTTACAAATGCAGTAAAATCCTCAGGCGGCTTCACTAAATTGCATTTGTCTATTTGATTTTGATGCATGAAGATGAATTCGTCCGAAGGAATTTCACCTCCTAAATATGGTAAAGGCAGGGAACATGTGTGCAGTTTGAAAATTTTTAAATAAAAATAACCGCAAAAGTAGCTAAACGCATTTTCTTTCAAAAAATTAATTTCTAAACTACTATCTAATGTTATTGATCTAACGAGGGAGTGTTCAGGCCGTGGTAGACCTTGAAAATCCTGCCAAGAAAGGTCATTCAATAGTGAATCATTACACACATTACGTAGAACATTATTACTATGTTCCGAAATTACTGTAGCATCAGGTTCTAAAGGCAGCTCACAGTTTCCTTTTGTTACGACGTTTACGTAACGTAAGCCCCACGATTTCCTAAACAAACTAGAGAACATATAGGGCGTTAATCTAGTACCTCCTCTGCTTCGAATCTGCCAAAAAAATGTTCTAAACTGTCTGACATAGTCGTCTCGTCTTCAAGTACGGAAAACCTGAGTGTGACAAAAATCGCCACAATCGTCTTAAACTGTTAATATTTAACACCCACCCCTTTATAAAACTAAAATTATTGGTTGTGTTGCTTTCTAATTCGTCTACGACCCGAATAGTTTTTCAAACTTGTTCTGCCTCATTTAAAAAGTCTAATTGTTCAGGGGAACCTACAAACACTTTTTTACAACAGCCTCAACGAAACTGCTATTTAAAATATCAAATAATTTATTAAAAAACGAAACGAATTCCGCGGTATTAATAAAGCTCCTACTTTTCGAGCTTAAGGCTCCCGAGCTATATAGGGACAACATACCAGAAGCGACCGTATTACTCAATACTTGAGACGCGAATTTAACCTTCATTTTTTGGAAGGTATTTTGGATAAATATGAGCATCGGTTAATTTATGCGCACACCGATAACTCGACTTAGAGTCGGTTTCATAAAAATGAACAATATCCGACCAACTTACCCGTCTATTTTTAAAGAAAACCATATTTTTTACATTTTGTAAACAGTTACGACTACTTTTTATCAAATGTGGGCTATCGTAAAAAAAATACACTTCCTTGCCATTAACTTAAAAAAAAAGGCCGTGACGCTGAAACACCTAACAAATTAGCGCAATTCTGAAAATTGGTGCCCTGGTCGCAAACAAAATGGCAAGGAATTAGTCCTATATGTTGCAGTTGGGTAATGGCTTCAAGAATGTATTTATTGAGGACATCCCCTTTGCAGGAACCTTTTACGAAAAAATAAGCCAATGGGTGGGACCAAGGCTCTCCACCTATACCTTGCACCATTATAGTCATTGCAGTAGTTGCTAATCTAGAAGTGCGATTTTCATCGCCATAATCCTCAATACCTATCACCCTATCGAATTTCCTGTCATACTGCAAATGACATTTCAGTGACATTTCATCACATGAAACCGACACGAACTTTTGTTCGAAAGTGAATCCCCTACTCCTAATCTCTAACGATTTTATGCTACTTTGGGTGCAACCTGGGAAACGGGGCCAGTCTGTAACAAAGTTTTCCAAAGTACTTTCGGATGGAAAATCTAATTGGAGCTTTAAGTGCCGATAAGCAACTGGCGATAAAAAAAATACACCCAAAGCTATCGTTTTCAAAAAATTGTCATATCGCCGACCATGGGTACGGCGATTACTATTTATAAAACTACTCCTAATGCAAACACCTAACTGAGGAGGAACTTTACTCCCTAAATGAGCTATTCCTTAGCTGTTCCCTACATCTTTCTAACTCTGCGGCCATTTCAACTAACTGGGCCTTTAAACTTCTATTTTCCTGCTCTTTTTGATCTAACTTTATTTTCAAAACCCTATTCTCTTCCCTCAATTTCTTCTTCCTTTCTGTACCTGCGGTCAGACCCCTACCTGTTAGCGCGGCCTTATCAAAATTAAAAGATACATCCTCCTCCAAAAATGGAAGAGGCTCTAAAATTCCATCTTCAATTTCATTTTCAATACTTGGAAAAAGCTGCCTCGATGCATTTTGTAAATTTGATACAGCTTCTTCAACTTGGGGAGCAAAATCTTCTAGACCCAATAAAATTGTATTTTTAATTCGGAATTTGGGACGTCAAATGTAGGGTCAACTTTTAAATTTATATCGGGAACGGCCCCCGAACGCAATTGCTTTTCATCGGAAACACCTAAACGGTTGAGCCAACATTTACGCCTATTATAAGAAACAAAAGAAAATACAAAAAGGCAAACATTTAATTATAAAATATGTATAATAATAATAATAATAATAATAATAGTGCAAAAAGTGTACATTTAATGAATATTTAAAGTACGACTTTTTTTGTAACTATCATAAATATTCAATACACATGTTCTTATGGACACAGTTATTGAGGCAGCTGCACGACTACATAACTGTGTCCATAAGAACGTGTGTATTTTAATATTTGACAGATGTCGCTTGCAGTCTGTCGCGCTCTACTTGTTCAGCACATCACATTTAAAAACACACGGAAATTCAATTTTATTATCCAAAATTACTATTTTCATTGCACAATCGAAACACTGATTTCATCGAAATTTTTCACAACTTCACAAACACTTTTTGCACTATTTATGGGTTTTCACTCACCGTTCGAGGTCCGTTCCACTGTTTGGAAAACTAAATGTTATTCCTCCCTCGTTGCAGCCAACAACACATTTTCTCTAATTGCTGGTTGTTTTCGGCATTTTATCTGTAAAATAAATAAAAAAGTATTAAATAAATGCAAGTTTATTTAATAAAAATTAAAATATACTTACAGCTTTCAATCTGCGTGCTGTTACAAATGGAGACAAAAAAATGAAAAATTTCTCCATTCGAATAATAATTTGGCGGGATTTTAATCTGGTCGTCCCTCTTTTCCAATTGCTAAACGTCAAAACCGAGGCTGGTTGTAGCTCTTCACTGGGGGGTGTTTTTTACGTGGCGGGTCCCAAACCCAGCGCACAACCCTTGTAGGGAATGTTTCGCCTTCGAACGGATGTTCTTAGGCTACCCAGAGGATACTTGGTCAAAGACCGGAAGTAGTGAGCTGCTTGAGCCATGTGTAAAAGAATCGTTTCTGGCCACTCCCAAGTGAATGGCGATCAGAGAACTTTCCTCACTTGCGTGAACTTCTACACATGACTCCATCCTCCCACAGAGACGAGTAGGTCCTTGTGACATTTACTACAGTGGCCATATAAAGGAGCGCAAGTTTGGTGTAGGATTCGTGGTGGGAGAGAGACTCCGTCGCCGAGTACTATCATTCACTGCGGTGAATGAACGTCTAGCCACAATCCGCATCAAAGCGAGGTTCTTCAACATATCGCTGATTTGCGCCCACGCCCCGACGGAAGAGAAGGACGATGTGACCAAAGATGCCTTCTATGAGCGCTTGGAGCGCGCTTATGAGAGCTGCCCCCGCCACGATGTCAAAATCGTGCTTGGCGACTTTAACGCCAGGGTGGGCAAAGAAGGTATATTTGGCACTACGGTCGGTAAGTTCAGCCTCCACGACGAAACATCCCCAAATGGGTTGAGGCTGATTGACTTCGCCGGGGCCCGAAATATGGTTATCTGTAGTACTAGATTCCAGCATAAGAAGATTCATCAAGCTACCTGGCTGTCTCCGGATCGAAAAACTACCAACCAGATCGATCATGTTGTGATAGACGGAAGACACGTCTCCAGTGTTTTAGATGTGCGTGCGCTCCGAGGTCCTAACATCGACTCGGACCACTATCTTGTTGCAGCTAAGATTCGCACCCGCCTCTGTGCAGCAAAAAACGCACGCCAACAAACACAAGGAAGGTTCGACGTCGAAAAGCTGCAATCACAACAGACAGCCGAACGATTTTCTACTCGGCTTGCACTCCTGCTCTCTGAGAGCACTCGTCAACAACTCGGTATAAGGGAACTGTGGGACGGCATTTCAAACTCCTTACGTACAGCTGCAACCGAAACCATTGGTTTTCGGAAAGTGCAAAAGGAAAGGCGGGTACGACGAGGAGTGCCGCGCCGCAGCGGAGAGAAAACAGGCTGCCTACCTCGCAACGTTACGATCGACCACTACACGTGCGGGATGGGATAGATACCGAGAGTTTAAGAGGGAAGCGAGACGCATTTGTAGACAGAAGAAGAAAGAGGCTGAAATGCGTGAGTACGAAGAGCTTGATAAGCTGGCCGACAGGGGTAATGCTCGAAAATTCTACGAAAAAATGCGGCGGCTTACGGAAGGTTTCAAGACCGGAGCGTATTCCTGTAGAACCCCCAAAGGTGATCTAGTCACTGATGCCCAGAGCATACTTAAATTATGGAGGGAACACTTCTCCAGCCTGCTGAATGGCAGTGAACGCACAACACCAGGAGAAGGAGAACCCGATTCCCCAATCGATGACGATGGAGCAGACGTTCCATTACCCGACCATGAAGAAGTTCGAATAGCAATTGCCCGCCTGAAAAACAACAAAGCGGCAGGGGCCGACGGATTGCCGGCCGAGCTACTCAAACACGGCGGCGAAGAACTGATAAGGTGCATGCATCAGCTTCTTTGTAAAATATGGTCGGACGAAAGCATACCCAACGATTGGAATTTAAGTGTGCTATGCCCAATCCATAAAAAAGGAGACCCCACAATCTGCGCCAACTACCGTGGGATTAGCCTCCTCAACATCGCATATAAGGTTCTATCGAGCGTATTGTGTGAAAGATTAAAGCCCACCGTCAACAAACTGATTGGACCTTATCAGTGTGGCTTCAGACCTGGCAAATCAACAACCGACCAGATATTCACCATGCGCCAAATCTTGGAAAAGACCCGTGAAAGGAGAATCGACACACACCACCTCTTCGTCGATTTCAAAGCTGCTTTCGACAGCACGAAAAGGAGCTGCCTTTATGCCGCGATGTCTGAATTTGGTATCCCCGCAAAACTAATACGGCTGTGTAAACTGACGTTGAGTAACACCAAAAGCTCCGTCAGGATCGGGAAAGACCTCTCCGAGCCGTTCGATACCAAACGAGGTTTCAGACAAGGCGATTCCCTATCGTGCGACTTTTTTAACCTGCTTTTGGAGAAAATAGTTCGAGCCGCAGAACTAAATAGAGAAGGTACCATCTTCTATAAGAGTGTACAGCTGTTGGCGTATGCCGATGATATTGATATCATCGGCCTCAACACCCGCGCCGTTAGTTCTGCTTTCTCCAGGCTGGACAAGGAAGCACAGAAAATGGGTCTGGCAGTGAACGAGGGCAAGACGAAGTATCTCCTGTCATCAAACAAACAGTCGTCGCATTCGCGACTTGGCACTCACGTCACTGTTGACAGTCATAACTTTGAAGTCGTAGATAATTTCGTCTATCTTGGAACCAGCGTAAACACCACCAACAATGTCTGCCTAGAAATCCAACGCAGGATTGCTCTTGCCAACAGGTGCTACTTCGGACTGAGTAGGCAATTGAAAAGTAAAGTCCTCTCTCGACGAACAAAAGCCAAACTCTATAAGTCGCTCATAATTCCCGTCCTGCTATATGGTGCAGAGGATTGGACGATGTCAACAACTGATGAGTCGACGTTGCGAGTTTTCGAGAGAAAAGTTCTGCGAAAGATTTATGGTCCTTTGAGCGTTGGCCACGGCGAATATCGCATTCAATGGAACGATGAGCTGTACGAGATATACGACGACATTGACATAGTTCAGCGAGTTAAAAGACAGCGGCTACGCTGGCTAGGTCATGTTGTTCGAATGGACGAAAACACTTCAGCTCTGAAAGTATTCGACACTGTACCCGCCGGGGGAAGCAGAGGAAGAGGAAGACCTCCACTCCGTTGGAAGGACCAAGTGGAGAAGGACCTGGCTTCGCTTGGAATATCCAATTGGCGCCACGTAGCGAAAAGAAGAAACGACTGGCGCGCTGTTGTTAACTCGGCTATAATCGCTTAAGCGGTTTCTACGCCAATTAAGAAGAAGAAGAAGAAACGTCAAAACCTCCTCAATCCAGTCAACTGTCAAAGTTTAGGTGGTTTTGACGTTTAGCAATTGTTCTCTCACTTCCAGTGAGAGACGAGTTGGGCATCCCCTTATTCCTGCTTGAAACGATAGAGCAACCAAGAATGATAGAGTACAAGATTGCGCAGATGAGAGACAAAAAATTTTTCGTTCTGCGCATCTACGTCACACGGCTCATAAATTTCGTGAAATAGCTTGAGTAGCAAGTAAATATTGCTTGTTAATAATAATTGATTGGTTTTTGGTTTATAAAAATGAAATAAAATATTGAAGGTCCCCAAGATTTTAGATTTTTATTAATTATTATTTTGTAATATAAATATTTTTATTAATTGTTCTATTAAAATACGCACCAAACAAAAAATGGAAAAATTAACTCATTTACAAAAATCGCAATGCAAGTTAAATATGAAAATAATTACAATTATGGATCAGTTTGAATATTTAACATAAGATTTGAAATTAAAAGAAATATTTAAATTAAACAATTCAGATTTTATAATGTCTTTAATTTTATTCTGCTTGTGCTTTTTATTTGAATATGAATCGACGCAGATTATTATTAATGTAACTATGGCCTTAGCATATTCTTATTCTTAAAATCTAATTAATGAGATGTCTGACATTTTTTCTGTTTGCACAGCGCATCTATGTCAGCTGGAGTTTTAGAAGTGGCTATGCGCAAAATGCCTTTAAGATGGCTATCTAATAAAGATGATCTGGTTTTTGATTTGTTAAGTTTCATGCGAGAAAACAGCTGCTCGGAAATACATATGTACTGCCAAATAAAGAAATTAGTTGAATAGCCAGCTTAGTAAGGTTTGTTTTCAGATGAGAGCTGCTTTGCAATTCTATTAACTCCAGCTGTGAATTCAGCGCAGCGCCTTCAATTTCAACATCAAATGGATTTGAAATGGATTCTTTCATATTGTAAGTTGTATTTGCACAGGATGTAAGGGAAAGTACATATTTGCATGTATTTTATAAACCACAAACCTCTAAGCATTCCGACTTGAATATTTTTAACAGGTGGTAATACAGTATCGGATACTTTATCGTAACAAAAAACTTCTCTTAGCTTGGCTTCGTCGAAACTTAAAACGCAAAGTTTTTGTTCTTTGGTCATATGCCTAGTTTCACCAAGAACTTGAACAACCGGCTTTGAAATGCCGCGGTCTATTTCCACTTTCTGAGCCCATGACTGAAGCGTGCGAACTGCTGAAAGCGGAAAATTACTTCTTCTTAAAAGCCTATATCCTTTTGCACTAGCAGAATATAGTGTAATGGAGTTGGCTATGTCAGTCTTCGTCCAAGTTTGCCTTTTGGATCCGTTTTTCAATTTTTTTATCTGACCGTCCGTAAAAATCCCCTTTAACGTTTCTTCAACATTCACTCAGATTTAGTTAGTTTTACTTTTAACTCGCTTATTTCAAATTCAAGTTTGCGCTTGGCATGCGAAAAATCATCTTCAAGTTTTTTATTTTTAGTTTGAAGTTTTCTGTGATAAAAAGCATAAAGTTTATATATAAATACATATGCAATGCTACATTTTGAAAAAAATCTTCACTTACACTTTTTTCTCTAGCATTTTTATTTTGTCTCCTTGCCCTGAACTTTCTTTAATAGCAGCGTCTTCAGTGCACAATTCATTCAAACTATTTTCCATTGAAAGGTCTGCACAATCCTCAGTCACGTTAAAATCTTCAGCAGGTATACACTGTACTCGCACTTCTTGAGGTTGGTCAACATTTATCAACAGTGAAGTCACTATTTTCTTATTTTCCCTGCGCTCAGCTCTGGTGCCTCGCTGCTCATTTTCACTAGCTGCAACGTTATAGCGACAGGGAATAGCTCCTGGTTTAAAAGTCCTTTTGGCGGCAAGGCCTATGAAAAGTTTAAAATTAAAATATTTTAAAACAAAGGTGATTTATCAACCCACCCATTTCGTACATCCCGTTTCCAATAATGTCTTCATCGTGGAAGTGGTCCATGCAAATTCGCCATGTTTTCGGCTTAAATGCTTGATTATTTCTACAAAATTGGATCCACTTTTTTGCTGCCCTTTATCGTTCGGAAACATAAAAAATGTTTTCTTCACATTTTTATTTCTTGTATCATTGACACAGTTTTTCACTACACACTTCATTTTGTTATTTAAATACAAAATTACACGGTTAAAATAAATTGTTTCTATATTCACATTGATTGGTACCACGAATTTATAGCTGTCAAATTTTTTACTGCGCCGTGTGACGTAAGCAATTGTTTGTTTACATTTTTCAAGTATAACGGACCTACGCAATGCGTAATCTCTTTTCTATCATTCTTGTAGAGTAACGACATTCAACTTCAATATTGGAATTCCCAACAAAATAAATTTACAAAAATTGATAGTTTGCATCAGCGAATGGCAATAATGAGCCTACTTTATGGTAAATCCGCCCTTCAATCTGTTGTGTAGAATTTTCAAAAAGGAGAACATAATTTTTGCAAAGATCGCAAAATTCACTTTCATCAGGACGGATGACAGTTATGTTATGCGTCGAAATTAGTTGGAATGAAATTAACACGAATGGTATTGGTCGCACCAAACGAAGTCATTTGGAAACATGAATTATACTTTTGTATATCCGACTCAGATGTAAATCCCAAAAACAAAGATCTCAATGTCTCTGGAGGTGGGTTCAATGCCGGCAATTTATCTCTTCCATTAGTACAACATAACCCCACCGTTTCATTTTTGAATTTGAATGCTTTGCAATGTCCACAAACTACAATGTCCATAAACTGATGCCTGCAAATTATATTTCAATGAATTTTCATAATTAAACGCTGTTGGATTCAAATTTCCTAAAACACGTGCCCTATTTTGCAATATTCTTCTACGTGTACGTTGCCGATCAACTAAACTTCTTTGCAAATGCCGCACATCATTTTCCTGTTTTCTTCTAACTGCTACCTGTGATGCAGTGCGAGTTAATACATGACTTACACTGAACCCAACTGATAATAGCTACCACACATATACATCTGCCTAGCAATAAGCTGACATCACTTACTATAATATAACACTATCCAAATAACTATACTAATTGTCATCCACATTAGTACTTTTCCACTTCAGTACTTTTCCACAATAGAATAGAAACCACAAAACTACAACTGATAAATACATATATTACTTTGAAGCTAAGTTCTTGTATAAATACAACCACTGATAAATACATATATTACTTTGAAGCTAAGTTTTTTGTATAAATACAAGCACCCGCTTGTATACAAAATCTTTTTTCTGCTCATAAAAATCACACTGTTTAAGTGATTAAATAAAGATCGCTCTACGGAGCTAAAAATATATTTTTTAGAAAATAATAACTTTAATTGGCGCCCGAGCAGGGACACACTAATAAAAAGGAATCAGAATAAATTCTTTAACAAGTGAAGGATATAAAAACATATCCTAGGAAAGTGTCCCAAAACTAAAAAGGACCTGTCAACAAAAAAGGATTCGATACAAAAATCCTTCAAGGACAAGAAATAAGGTTGAATCCAGTAACTAAAATTCAAGCAAATTTTCAAAACGGCTCAAAACTTAAAAACAAAACAAGAAAAAACAAAATAAAATGGCACAACAAGCAGCAGAGATCCAAGCACTCCAAGCGATGGTACTTGATTTGCAGAGGAAATTCGCCGAAGCTCAAATAGGTAATACACCAATAATAGAAGCCCAGGATGAAATCTGTACATACACTGATCCCAAAGAAGTCGACTTAGGACTCTTCTCAGAGGAAAGATCACAGGACGAGCTGCACAAATCCTCATCAACAACAACACAAAGCTAAACTTCGATGAAATCATAGACCGCCTAGACGACTCTTATGCAGATCAACGCCCACTCTATGTACTCGAGGAAGATATGATAAGAATACGACAAGGAGAAAAACCTCTCCACATATACTATGATCACCTGAACCAAGCACTCAACGGAGTATTATCCAAGATAGAAATGTCACACAAAAATGAATTTGTGATAGAAGCTCTATCAAAAGAAGTGCAACTAAAAGCGATACGTACATTTATCGCAGGGTTAAAAAGTACAGCAACAAAAAACGCACTGTACTCCAGAAATTGCTCAAACTTGATGGAAGCCTACGGTATAGCAAGGACCATGCAACATGACACTCATTATCACCAACTGGAACACATACCCAGAACATACCAGAAGAGTCTGCAACAATGGCAGAGACCACAAATATACCCACCTCTTCAACCAACTTTCGCGCAACAAACACAGCCAGTGGTACCAATGGATGTAGATCCTTCCTCAATAAGATTCAGAAGACAACCATACAATCCACAACCACCACAATTTCAGCAGACAAGCAGACAAACACCGAATCCCTTCAAAACAGTAATGCAACGAGTAGGAGAACAATTCAAGAGAAGCAGAGACGAATCATCAAATATAAATCAACGCAAAGCGCAGCGGATCAACCAAATGAATGATGCAGAAACTAATGAAGATAACCTATCACTCTACAATGAAGCAGCTGGCGTAAGTTATAAAAATAATAACAAACAGAAACATTTTTTATAAGGCATCACGGTCTTCCAACACTCCGACGTACTGCACCAGACGGAAGATACGTGTATATACTAATAGATACAGGTGCCACAAGTAGTTATGTAAGTAAAGACTATCCATTTGCAGAAAGGATAAAATTAGATAAACCTATTAAATTCAATACATTACATGGAACTTCAGTAGTTACCCACAAAAGAGAAATTAATCTCGTGGGATTTGACTTAGATTTTTACGAAACAGAAGAATTAAAAGAATTTGATTTAATATTAGGAGAAGATTCCTTAAGAAAAATGAAAGCAAAAATAGATTTATTCGAATATTCTATAACAATTAAAAAAATATCTGAACAAGTAAAGGAACAAATTAATTATACTATAGGAGACAAAACTTATGAAAAAGAAATAAAAGAATTAATGAATAACTATAATAACAATGAACTGTTACCTTTTACAACCACAATACAAGCAGAGATCAGGACTGAAACCAGAGAACCTGTTTGGGTACGACAATACCCCTATCCATATGCGGATCAGGACTTTGTCGAAAAGGAAATACAGAATCTATTAAAAAATAACATAATACAAAAAAGTAAAAGCCCATATAACTCACCAATATGGACAGTCTCAAAAAAAGGATTAGATGAAGAAGGTAAACAGAAAAAAAGAATGGTTATAGACTTCCAAAAATTAAATAAACAAACGATAGCAGATAGATACCCTATTCCAGATATAACTATGACTCTCCAGAATTTAGGGAAAGCCAGATATTTTACAACAATTGACTTAGAATCAGGATTCCACCACATTATGATAAAACCAGAAGACGGAGAAAAAACCGCATTTTCAGTCAATGGAGCCAAATATGAATACCTTCGTCTACCGTTCGGCCTAAAGAATGCTCCAGCCACATTTCAAAGATGTGTCGACGACATACTGAGACCCTTTATATTTAAGCAACATATTAAAGACATCACTAATATTATACAAATTATTCAAAATGTATTGTTCAATTTTAAAATTATTTTATTTGCCGTCATCTCGGCTTAGTTGTCAAGTATAAAGTGCCCCTTAAAATTATTCCTAACTTAGCTCAAGCCACCAACCCGCATCGCGTTGTGGCTCCTCTGCTGACGTTTTGCTGACCTTGCGCCTCGTGCATGGTGTTTGTTTACTTCGATGTCTGGCCAATGTTCTCACGCAAAATGTGCTGCCTTAGCGACATGTGCAGAGTGGTAGGCTCTTATTACGACGGGAATTAGGGTGTGTCGTTTCCTCGCGATAACTCCTCCCCTTCTAAATGGGGAACGTCCTCGGTCCTCAAAGAAGCGGTTTTAATTGCAGTTTCAACGGATTTGGCTATGATAATCTCTCTCTTGGTCCTCCTTATCCTGAGAAGGACGTAAACAGTGAATGCCATGATTAATAAGACACCAAAGGCTGAGAAACCTGTAACGTGGCCATAATGGATTGATCGCTGCAGGTGATTGATCCTTTGAACATTCTCTAGATTCACATGGTGAAGGTAAGAAGCGCTTAATATTTCTGTGTGCTGCGTCAAGTTGATTGTAGAAGCCCATGGAGTTTCAGGTTTTAGAGGCAATGTAGAATTTTCGTTATAAAAAGTCGTACCATTAATCTTTACGTTGTTTTTGAAGACCACGAGGTATGTTCCGTTGACCGTAATAGGGACCTCATTATTTTCCTCGATGACAGCCAATTGGTCATTGATGACAACAAGGCCGTCACTTATCGGTGAAATTGGTGTGAGGTTGTTAAATGTTGTACTGCAATTAGCGGTGTTGCGAGTCAGTAGTTGCAGAGCGCATGATGTAGTCGGAGATGGTAAGCAAAACGTTGGTGTTGTGTCGCTGCAGTTCTTTACGGCTACGGTATGGTTATAACACTTGGCTAAGATGGATTCTTCAAGGTGCAGGATTTGGTGGCCATGAGCTACCGGTAAAATAGTAATTTTCTTACATCTAAACATAGGAATCGGATATCTTATTAAAAAGTAAATTATGTTATTATACTGTAATATCTTAATTCTAGCCACTGCCATAACATCGGCCACGGTAAGGTCAGTGAAGTGCTCGTCTTCTGTTATGAAATTTATTTCATTACTGTCTAAGAGAATGGTACTTAAGACCCCAATTTTGGCGAAAGTGACAGCTGTTATAATGTTATTTAATTCTGTAATAATTGCTCTGTTTCTAGCCAGAAGTATGTCATAAAGGTGACCGGTGTTTATTCCTCTTTCTTTTGTTAATTTCAGGATTTTATTTACTGTAATGGTAAGGTTATTGATTTCTTTCTGTACCTGGGTGTTTATGGTAAACTGTCTGTCCTGCGAGTTAATTAGCTGTTCTTCTGTGTTCATTAATCTATTGAAGTCGTCATGGTCAGGAGTTCCAGTAATGTATTTCAGGACTGTCCCTAGGGCATTCAGGCTTCTCGCCTGTCTGTGGTGAGCGTTTATCATTTGTATCAGTCGACTTATCTGGTTTATGTCCGCGTCTAGTAACTTCCTCATATGTGGCTGAGGAAAGTGGTCTGTGGCATTAATTGTCTCGTCTCTCAGTAATTCGTAAAGTGTCAAGTTGGTAACATGCTTGATGTGTCCTGAATTCTCTCAAATTACAAGGTCCTCACCGACCACCGGAATGTACCTTGCATTGGTATAGTCGATTAACCTTCCTGTCGTTGCCGATATTGATATGGCCAAAATTATGAAAATCCTAAAACGTATATGAAACTTTTTTGTTAATTGTTTATCATTAGAAACACCTAGGTTCTAGATTAAGTTTAACGAAGGTTGTCTTTATGGACCCTTCTCTCTTTTATTAAAACTGTTGTACCCAAGTCTTTTTCCACCTCTTCCTCAGTATAAAGAGGCGTAAGCTTATTGCCTAGTCTCCTGTTATTTTTAACAAGTACTTTTTCTCCAACAGGGAACTCCCTATCCTGCCTGTTCTTATTATGAGTTGTTAGTTCTCTTTCCTGTGCGTTTCTTAAGCGGCATGGTATTTGGTTGTCATCTCTAATTGAACGAAATACGGTAAGGGGCTTCATCCCCGTTACTGTGTGAATGGACCTGTTATACTCAATCGTAGCTAAAAGGACAATTTCCTCAACATCATCAAGATTTTTGTCAAGTTTAAGGCATCGTGCTATTTCCATTAGTGTGCTATGGAATCGCTCCACCTGACCATTTGATGTACTATGTAGTGGTGTCGATATTGAAGTGATTCTTTAATGTAGCTTTGATGCTGTGTGAATTCAGCGACTTCTCATTGTCGCAATAAACTATTCGAGTACCGAAAAACATGTTGAGTAACTGAAGGAGCTGTGGTTTGACATCTACTATCGTTCTTGATTTCAACGACTGTACTATCGCAAATTTTGAAAACTTGTCGATGCACGTCAAGAAGAACTTGGACCCGGTAGAAAATATGTCAATGTGAAGAATTTCTCCACAATATGTTGGTATGGGCGTTTGAGCGATAAGCTGTTTCTTTGGGTGCCGATCATACTTCGCCTGCGAGCAAGTTCGATAATTTCCCACAAATTGTTTAACTTTTTTCTCCATTTTTGGAAAGAAATAATCCTCTAGAATTTGTTTTGTGTTCTCCTGCGCTGCTCGATGCGCTCTGTTATGTTCAGCAGCGATAATTTCCTGCTGCTCATTCGGATTCGTAATGTCGTTAACGAATTTCTCCGTATGTCTGAATTTAACTGTTGGAAACATTTCGACCAGTTCGTGCTGAAACTGTGCAAGTGCCTGCAGATCGCAGTGTATTGCGTTTACTGCTGTTGTGTTTACGGCCTCCTGTAAAAGTTCTAATAAATCCTTTTTTTCTCGGTAAGAAATGAAATGCCTTGTCTTTTTTCCAAAAATTATAAAAGTTTTTCTTTGAGGTTCTGTACCTACCTCCACAATAATCTGGTTGCGGAAGCAATTTACCGGTTTTTCCGATCTTTCAATTGTATGGGTTGATGATTCCTCGCTATGAATTGTCTCGATGCTCGTGTTATCTAAAGCATTTATATGTTGCCTAGATAGAGCGTCTGCCACCACATTTTCCTCTCCTGGTTTGTAGATTAGCTTTGCGTTGCATTCGTCTATGAAGGCTTTCCATCTTTTAATTTTCGAATTAGGATTCCTATCCGAAACCGCAAAGGTCAGCGGCTGGTGGTCAGTATAAACATTAAGTTTTGTTACGCCGTACAGGTAGTTTCTAAGAGCTTTCAATGCCCATACAATAGCTAACAATTCCCTTTCATTGGTAGCGTAATGCTCCTCGCTCCCGGACAGAGTGCGAGAAGTCATGGTAATCGGTTTGCCCTCCTGAGAGAGGACGGCGCCTATAGCATGAGCCGACGCGTCAGTAGTTAGATCGAATGGTTTGTTAAAATCTGGGTACGTCAGGGTTACATACTCTGACGCTAAAATTTCTTTAATTGTTTCGAAGGTCTTTTTCTGTTCATCCGTCAAATCAATTCTGATTTTTTTTGATTGGGACGCAGTAACTCGACCGTATTCGCCTCTCATGATGCTCGACAATGGTTTTGATATTCTAGCGAAATCCCTTATAAAACATCTATAATAACCCGCTAGACCTAGGAATGATCTGAGTCCCCTTAGAGTGGTGGGCTCAGGGAAACTTCGTATTGTGTCGACTTTGTCTGGACACGTTTTTATTAATCCTTGTGAAACTAAGAACCCCAGGTATTCGACCTCAGTCCTAAAAAATTTGGATTTTTCAACCGACACTCTCATGTTGGCCCTAAATAATTCATTTAAAATTGATTCTATATCTTTCAGATGCTGCTGTTTGTTTTCCGAAAAAATAATAACATCGTCTACATAGACAAAACAGCTTTCCCAATATGCTCTCTTAATACGTCGTCTATGGCGCGTTGAAAGATGCTCGGCGCGTTTTTTAATCCAAAAGGTAACCGGCAAAATTCATACTTGCCATTCTCGACAGAGAAAGCTGTTTTTTCCTATCACGCTCCAATAGTTTAATCTGATGGAAACCAGATTTTAAGTCCAAAGTGGTGAAGTATTTACTACCACCCAAATTGGAAAGAATTCCTGTTATGTCGGGAATTGGGTATTTATCACCGATAGTTTTTTCATTGAGCTTCCGAAAGTCAATAACTAATCTCTGCTTCGCCTGTCCGTTTTCGTCCACCCCCTTTTTCTTTACCACCCATATAGGGTTGTTAAACGGTGATCTTGATGGCCGGATAACTCCATTTGCTAACAAGTCCTTGATTTCTTTGTCCACGAAATCCGCTACACTCAGTGGGTACGGGTATAATCTTGAGTAAACTGGTGTTTCGTCCTCCGTTCGAATTGTTGCTATCACCTTTGTATTGTACGGTAATGCCTCATTGGGGTCAGCAAAAACCCCATTCATCCTTTTGATCATCCTAGAAAAATCTTCCCTAACGTCTGTTGGTACTAGATTTGTTTGAAGCCTAAGATGGCTTACGTCATGACTGGAAATGAAGAAGATTTCCTCCTCACCAAAATCATGATTTATTGTGTTCGATTTAAGGTCAATGTTCGCATGGACCCTGTTTAGTATGTCGAGCCCAATCACGCCATCAAATGATGTTAAGTCCGGTAAGATGAAAAATTCTGCCACTACACCAAATATTTTTATGTAGCATTTTTCCATGATAGAAGTAACCCCGTGAATAGATTTTACAGAGAATGTGTCCCTGAAATGTTGTGTCCTTAAAGCCGGTGTTGGTTTCATATAACTCCTCGACGCACCAGTATCGATAAGGAGTTTCACTTCTTTCCCTCCTAGGGACTTTGAAATCCAGGGTAGGAGGGACCTTCCCGTAAAAAATTAAGTTGATCTAAACTTACGTCATCCGCCGCTTGTTCGGCTTCTGCACCGTACAATGATTCACTCTGTGGCTCAACTTCCTCCTCCAGATGATTAACACGTTGGATCTTTGGTCCTGTGTAACGTCCAGAATTTGCTGGACGTTTTTGTTGATACCCCTGTTGCATTCTATTACTGTTTCCTTGATAGGCACCTCGGTCTCTGTCAAACGATTGGTGTTTAAATTTCGATGAGGATGGATCAACGTCCATTGGTTCCGCTCTGACTAGTCTGTCGCTGTCACGTCCGTTATTTACCCTTTGATTTTCCGTAAAATGAGGTGCATGTCCGGGTTTGTACTGCCTATTACTATAGTAGTGTGGGCTCTTATGAGCTGAGGGTGGATCATAAGTGTTTGTCCTATGGTTGTTCTGGCTTGAAATTATATTATTATTTTTTTTAATGTGGTTGCCCTCGACGTTCCTGGCAGCAAAATTGGCCGCGAACGCATACCGCTCATGGTTTGAGTCTACCTCCTGTGCTAAAGCAAGAGCAGACGGAAGGTCAGACGGCCGTGAGGCGAAAAGAATGTCGCATAAGGGCTTCCTTAAGCCGGAAATGAAAACTCTTAGGGCATCTGCCCTATATTTCTCGTTTATAATTTCTGCCACGCTACTCTCGTAAGACATTATAGTCTTATTAGCTAGTAACGTTAGCTTCTTTTCTACCTCATCGTAGAATTCCAGACAGGACCTAGAACCCTGTCTTAAGGTAGATAATTCCTGCTCTATAAGATATACGGGATGTTTGTCCGCGTACGTAAAGTCTAAACGTGCTATAATGGCATTAAAATTAAGCACAGTACTAAACGATGAGAGGACCGCATCGGCAGCCCCTCTTATTTTGTTCCTCAAAATGGTAACTGCTTGGTAGTGTCGTTCACTGCCATCGTACCTTTTGAACAGTTCATAAGCGTTATGCGCCGCCTCGCGCCATGACACATATGTGCCTATGTGACCATGAAATTCGGGAAGTGATTTGATCGCATCAAGCGTTATGTCACATGTCACTAGTGGATTTACAGATACCTTTAGATATTTTTCTACCTTTGGCCTGCTGCCCGTCACTTGGTTTTGGATTGCTAATAACTTCCTATCGAACTCCAACCTTTGTGCTGCCAAAGCACTTCTAACTTCCGCCTTAATTAACTCGCTTATTTGTTCTGTGTTCATATTTGCTTTCTGACTTCCTAACTTTAAATTTCTAAAAAGGTCTTCCAGACCTTCACTCTTTAATTTTTGTTCTGTCACTTTCCTTTATTTTATTCACAATTATTGTTATATTTATTCCAGGAAACGAGCATCTCACTTACCCTTCCATTGGGTTAGAATAGATTAAAATTAGGTTCAGGTTCTTCCGGTTAGTTGATCGGGCCAAAGGTTGTCTCTTCTTAAAGTCCACGTTGAGTCCAAGTAGTTGATTGTTGTTGATTTTAGGTGAGCCAGCTATCGTAGTCACACGAGTCGAGTTAAGAACTTTATATTTTTCTATAAAACTTTTCACTCGCGTGCCCCACGTTGGGCGCTAATTATTCAAAATGTATTATTCAATTTTAAAATTATTTTATTTGCCGTCATCTCGGCTTAGTTGTCAAGTATAAAGTGCCCCTTAAAATTATTCCTAACTTAGCTCAAGCCACCAACCCGCATCGCGTTGTGGCTCCTCTGCTGACGTTTTGCTGACCTTGCGCCTCGTGCATGGTGTTTGTTTACTTTGATGTCTGGCCAATGTTCTCACGCAAAATGTGCTGCCTTAGCGACATGTGCAGAGTGGTAGGCTCTTATTACGACGGGAATTAGGGTGTGTCGTTTCCTCGCGATAACTTACATACCCTACATGCAGCCAATATGAAAATCTCAGAGGAAAAATCTATTTTTTTTCAAACAAAAACAGAATTCTTAGGACATATCATAAACAATGGAAGAATTACAGTAGATCCAGGGAAAATCAAAGCTATAGATAGGTATAAAATTCCTGAAACACTAAAGGAATTACGATCATTTTTAGGACTAGCCTCCTATTATAGGAAATTCGTGAAGAACTTCGCACATATATGCAAGCCATTAACAATTTACCTAAGAGGAGAAAACGGAAATATTGCAAAAAATAAAAGTAAAAACGTAAAGTTACAATTAGATAAAGAAGCACTAAATGCTATAAATGAAATAAAAAATAAATTAAAAGAAAAAGTTGAACTATATCAACCAGATTTTAATAAAGGGTTTGACTTAACCACAGATGCTAGTAACTACGCAATAGGAGCAGTACTAAGCCAAGGAAGAAATCCTATATCATTCATATCAAGAACATTGACGAAAACGGAACAAAATTATTCTACAAATGAAAAGGAAATGTTAGCCATAATTTGGGCATTACAGAAATTTAGAAATTATTTATACGGAATAGCAGACCTAACTATATACACAGACCATCAGTCTTTAATATTTTCCATATCAGAAAAAAACCCGAATACTAAATTAAAGAGATGGAAAAATTTGATAGAGGAATACGGTGCCAAGCTAAAATACAAACCAGGGCATGAAAATATTATAGCAGACGCTTTATCACGACAAATAAACATAATGTCAGATACGTCAATGCACTCAGCTGAAACATCCGCACCAAGAAACATAAAAATGTTAGCAAAACCATTAAATTCATTTCAAACCCAAATTATTTTAACACCGTCACAAACAAACGAAAAAACAGCAACAACTATATTTCCGCGACACGAACGATTCGAAATAAAATATAACAGTGAAGAATATATGATTCAAATATTAAAACAAATAATGAAACCTAAAATAGTAACAGCATTCCACACTGACTTAGAGACGTGGCATAAACACAAAGAAAAGATAGCAAACATATTTTCAACCTACTACAAAGTATTTACACAAAATAAACTACACGATAGAACAAAAAGATAGGGAAAATATATTAGACTTTATACACAAGAGAGCACACAGAAACGCTCTAAACAACTATAAAGAAATATTAGAAACTTGTTATTGGCCAACACTAAAACGCGACACAGAAAAGATAGTGAAAAATTGTGTCAACTGCATGGAGAATAAATATGAAAGGAAACCAATTAAACAATTATTAGGAAAAAGCCCAGTACCAAATACTCCAGGCACATCAGTACAAATGGACATATTTTATATAAATGGCAAAAGTTATCTCTCTTCTATAGATAGATTTACTAAATACGCATATTTTCGTAAATTAGGAAGTAAACTACATTTTCATGAAATAATAGAAGAAGTGTTATCACAAATTTTTCCGAACTGTACCGAACTCATGACCGATAATGAAAGCATATTCGTCGGCATAGGCACAACCGCATTATTAAATAAATTACAAATTAAACACGAAAAGACAGCAAATAATCATTCAACTTCCAACGCACAAGTAGAAAGGTTACATTCAACGATATTAGAAATCGCGAGGACCTTAGCTAACGACAGAACTACAACTACGGAAGAAGAAATATTCTCAGCAGTCAAGGAATATAACAGGACTATTCATTCGGTGATAAAGGAAAAACCAGTAGACTTATTTTTTAATCAAAAGGAAATTAACGAAAAAGTGAAAAATAATATAGAAAAAACCAAGAACGTATGTTAGAATACCATAATAAAAAAAGAAGCCAAAAAGATTTTAAACCAGGACAAATAATTTATGAGAAAAGTAGTAGAAGACAAAAATATAACAAAAGATATATTAAACACATAGTAAAAGAAAATAAAGAAAATACGGTGCGTACAACGAAAAATAAACTAATTCATAAAGATAACATACGAAATGTACTACCCGATAATAATATTAATAATTCTAGTGAACAAATCACTACAATACCAAATAACTAATGTGGAAAATAAAAAGTTTATATTAACCGAGACATATCTGTCATACATTTATAATGAATCAGATTACTTATATCACATGATAAACTTAACAAAAATTTTAGAACATTATGACACACTCTCAACATTAGCTAAAAACTCTCCGGAATTACTTAGGGACATAGCCTTAGTCAACAGAATAGAAGTGTTAAAAAATCTATTAATAATTAGAAGAAAGAAAAGGAGCATAAATTTCTTAGGATCAGCACTTAGCTTTATAACAGGCGTACCAGATCATGACGATATAATAACAAGTCCGTTCTTTTCGAATGTAACTTTATTAATTTATTACAATTTCCAATCCTTACAGCTAGGAAGTTAACATAATGTATGTGAGCTTAAAACTAATGAGTGCAAATGTTTATTATTGTTGTTATTATTTAAGAGAAAGAGAGAATTTAGTTTAAGGAAAGATCAATTAGCAAGTATGAAAATTATGAAATGAGAAAAAGAGATATGAGAGGGTAAGTAAGACAGGTAAAGAAAGAATGAAGAAGGAAGTGTATGTTGTTGGTAGTGGGAGTATTGGTATATGACACCTCCCCCCTTAAGACATTTGCGACCTCGCAAATTAAAATTAAATTTTTACTTAATAAATAAAATAAATATTTCTTAATATTATTAAATTAGTAATTACTTATTCTTGAAACTTATATCGTCTTTTTAATTGTGTCTAATAATATTTTGTTTTGCGATTGTTTGAAATGTCGGTAACATAATTTCCATTTCTATTATATTCAACCAGTTTTTTGTATTTAGGTTTATTTTTAGGGATTTGCCTATTACGCACAATATTATTTACCAATTCCTTTGGTTCATTATCTCTATTTTTATTCAATTTCTCAATCCTTTCAACTTTCTGTTTTTCGTATAATTTACTTAGCTCTTCAATGGACTCTTTATCAAAATTTTTTATTATAAAATCAATGGGTCTCATTTTTGTTGTTGTATGTATTGTATTATTATAGCACTTGAAAATTTTAAAAAGTTTTTCTTCTGAAGTTAAATCTTTATTTTCTTTGTCGGCCTCCATTAATCTTAGATGTTCATTTAAAGTTCCATGTAGTCGTTCTACGTCTGAGTTTCCAGTTTTCAAATACGCTGTAGTAGTATGCATTTGAATATTTTGTTCCTTTAAAAACAAACGTTCTTTTATAGCTGCTAAAATTGCTATCCAATTTCTATCATTAATCTTATGAAAAGTGGCATACTTAGAAAATTTATCGATTGTTGTAAGGTACATTACATTTCTGCTTGGAAACCAAATGTCTACATGTACTATGTCATTAAAATGAGTGGGCGTTTCTGTAATTTGATATGGCATTTTAACTGGTTTTCCATCAAATTTAGATATTTGGCAAATTGAGCAAATATTTATTACGTAAGTTATTAGTTTATATAATTAAGGATAAAAGTATTTATTTTTCAATTCAAGGAAAACTTCTTGTATACCCCTGTGATTATTACGGAGATGCTCATTTTCTATGATTGTTAATATTTCATTCTTATCGGTAATTTCATTTAATTTAATATTTGATTTATATAGTTTAAGATTGCTATTTTCAAAGAAATTTACATACAAATATTGGAATTTAAAAAAAGTTCATTATTTTCACAAAAAATACATATAACACCTTTGTTTATGAGACATTTCTGTAAAATACTCTTTAGGTCAGAATGTTGAGTCACTGTAATGTGAGTTTGACAGTTTTTGTTTACGATTTTTAAATATATTTTTTCCTCTTGGCCATATTTCAAGTATATTTGGTTCTTATAGCAATTGATACTCCTTTCCGTTATAAATATATATTTTAAATTATCTTCTAACGCGCTGTGTACAGTTGAATCATTGACGTAGGATTATGGTATGCTACTTTTTTACTTTCAATTTTACTATTTCCAAAATTATTGTATATATCTCTATCTAAGAAATTTTCATTATTTGAAACAAAGTATCTGCTTAAAGTATCAGCAACAGTATTATCCTTTCCTTTAATATACGTAATTTCAAAATCATATTCATTTAGTAGAATTTTCCACCTTTGTAGCTTCATATTAGGTTCTTTAATATTATGCAACCAAGTTAAAGGCTTATGGTCAGTTTGTATTACGAACTTTCGACCATATAAATAAGTTCGGAAATGTTTCACAGACCATACCATGGCTAAGGCTTCTTTCTCAATAGTAGAGTAACGAATTTCGTGATCCGACAAGGTACGAGAAGCGTAGCATATTGGGTGACTATTTTGACTCAAAACAGAGCCAACGGCGAATTGTGAAGCATCGGTGATGAGTATGAATTTCTTATTAAAATCTGGCGGTTGTAAGACAGGTTCACTGGTTATAAGTTTTTTCAAGTTATTAAAAGAGTTTAAAAAATCAATATTTTGAAAATCTAAAACAGCATTTTTCTTTAAGAATCTCACCATAGGATAAGCTACTTTTGCGTAGTCCCGTATAAATTTACGGTAATATCCTGTCATGCCTAAGAATTGTTTTATTTCTTTAATACTAGTTGGCGGTTTCATATTTTCGATAGATTTTATCTTTGAGGGATCCGGCTTTATACCTTCTCTAGACACGACATGTCCCAAAAATTTTGTTGATAATTCAGCGAATTGGCATTTGTTAAATTGAATTTTTAAATTAGAAGCACGTAAGGTATTGAAAACCTTTTTAATGGAAAGAATATGTTCTTCAAAGCTTGTAGAAAATATTAAAATGTCATCTAAATATACCACACAAGTCTTGTTTATATGTTCTCTTAAAACATAGTTAATGAGCCTCTGAAATGTTGCAGGTGCTGTTTTGAGACCAAACGGCATTCTTGTGAATTCATAATGACCATCTGCCGTTGAAAAAGCTGTTTTGGCTCTATCATTAGGGTGTACCTCAATCTGGTGAAATCCCTTCGCCAGATCGATGGTGCTAAAATAACAACATTTTCCCAATTTGTCAAATATGTCCTGCATATTTGGAATTGGGAACTTATCATCTATTGTTTGCTCATTAAGTTTTCGATAATCAATAACTACACGCCATTGTGGTTTTCCGTTTTTATCAGCCTTTTTGGGTACAACCCATAATGGCGAATTGTAGGGACTATTACTCGGAACGATTATTTCTTGCGCTAACATATCTTTTATCTGCCTATCTACCTCTGCGCGATGTACCACTGGATATCTATAAAGTCGACTGTAAATTGGAGTATCGCTTTTCGTTATTATTCTATGTTTAATTTCCGTGGTAAAAGGCAAATTTTCTGCTTCTTTGTAGAAAATGTCCTGATAGTTATTTAAAACCGTCCTTAAAACTTCCTTATCTTTTGGGTTTAAATGTTTGGCAAACTTTACTACTGAGTTTGCATCTATTTCCTCTTCGCAACTAAGTACGTGTAAACTTTGATTTCTTATATAGTCTTCTAGAGAATTTTCTTCTTCTTCACTGAAGTATATAGGCATTGTTGCATCGTCTGTTGTTATTTTCCTATTTTTGTAATCAATTATTGTATTTAAATCAAATAAAATATTATTTCCTACAATGCCGTCAAAATAATTGTGAAATGGGTATTCTATAAAATTCACAAAATAGTTAGTTTTATTGAATTCTTTAAAAAGTGGTACACGAAATTGATTTTTTGTTAAAATACATCTTCCCAAAACTTTTAATGACCTTATTGTTGGTTTTACTGCATATTGGGGTCTACATAACTTCGGATTTATTACACTAAATTCCGCTCCTGTATCTACAATGAATCTTAATTTCCTTATATGCGTGTTAACAATTATATAGGGTAGTTTTCTTCGGCTACTAATTGAAAATTTCCAATTTCCATTGGTTCGGCCGATGATTGGCCAGGAATATCATTATTCGGAGAAGTATTATTACTTGTACCAAATTGATATTGATTTTGTGAAAAACATTTTCGTCCAATATTTCGAGTATTAGATGTAAACCTCGACTGTACCGAAGGGTTTGGGTATAAATTATTATTATTCTGCTGTTGAAGTCGTTCATTATTGGTGTTATTGTTGTAGTAATGTCCCCTGCTAACGTTATTGTTGTATGTTTCACCACAGTTTTTGTATTTGTAATTTTGTCCAGTACTATTACTATTGTTGTAAAACTGATCTGCATTCGAATATCTATTTAATTTGCTATTTTGTTGTTCATATTTATTAGAATTAGTACAAAAATTTAATCGATTATTATATTTTAAATACCCATTTGATTTTATAATATCATACGCATCTTTTAAATCCCTAGGATTTCGACTAACTATTATACTTTTAACTGGCTCTGGTAAACCGTATTTGAAAGAATTGAGAGCTATTCTACCATTACTTTCACAATTAATTCCATTTATCTTATTTTCACTAAAATATAATGCATTATTTAAACGACATAGTAAAATATTAAGTTTATTATAAAAATTTTCTATTGTTGAATCGCAACGACAAGACCTTATTTTATCGATTAATTCATCAACCGAATTTTTTTCTCCGTGGTTATCAATTAATACTTTTTTAACCAAAGGCCAAGTATCAACATTACCATTGATTAGTAATGATTGTCTTGCATTGCCAACGATTTTATCTTTTATATTTCCCATTAGTAAAATTTTAAAATCAACTGGGAAAGACTCTAAAATAGGGATCATAGAATCAATTCGTTCTATAAACCCTAACAAAGAATTTTCATTGCCATCATATGGTAGTATGCTAGAAAGATTTGTAAAAATAAGTTTAAATTTAGTATTAATATCTAAGTTGTCCATTTTGACTGTGAGTTTTTGTACAGTGTTATCAAAAGTACTCCGGTGCAGTGTTGTTGCAATATTTATATTACAGCTGCTTTTTCTTCTTCTTGTTGGCGTTTAGTTGTTGCAGTTGGATATACAATTTTGTTGTTGAAATGTTGTTTTTATAAATACCTGTAGTAATGATGTTTTTTGTAGTCGAATGTTCTGGTCTGTCCAAAACGGCTTTTTTCCTTCTTCAAGGTGACCTTCTAGCTATTCCCCAAAGAGAAAATGTTGTTGTAAAATTTTTCTTATTAGAACCGCTTTCGCTTCAGTTCACTTCTTTCAAGTATCCTTGATGTAAATGTTTTTAATTTTTTCTTATTGGAACCGCTATCGCATAACTTCTTTCACTTGTCCTTGAGGTGACCTTTATGCAATTCGAAGGTGACCTTAACTTTTATAATTATTTTTTTACTTATTTTATTGTAATACAATAAATTAACTTCACTGTTTATTTAATTTCGTTGAATATCTCTATTTTTGTTGCTTTTACGCACTTTGAGTATTCAGAAATGTTTATGATTTGTATAAATTGAGGTGTTCTTTAAAAGTCTTCACATTTTTTTATTTTTAAATTTTATGTGTGTATTTTTTTATTATTCATAGCACTTTTCGCACTGAAAAACTCGTTTTTTTTCTTTTTTTTTTAAAGTATTTAACTACTTTACATAAAAATAAAAATTTAACTTTTTATTTTCTAGCGTTTTAAGTTCGCGTCCGACTGCGGCAATAACAAGTCCGTTCTTTTCGAATGTAACTTTATTAATTTATTACAATTTCCAATCCTTACAGCTAGGAAGTTAACATAATGTATGTGAGCTTAAAACTAATGAGTGCAAATGTTTATTGTTGTTGTTATTATTTAAGAGAAAGAGACAATTTAGTTTAAGGAAAGATCAATTAGCAAGTATGGAAATTATGAAATGAGAAAAAGAGATATGAGAGGATAAGTAAGACAGGTAAAGAAAGAATGAAGAAGGAAGTGTATGTTGTTGGTAGTGGGAGTATTGGTATATGACTATATGATAAAAATAAAACAACAAATTAATGATATAGTAGAAAATAATAATAAACAGAGGTTAATCAACACTCACTTCGAAAAACTGTTGGAATCCTTTAATTATAAAACAATTCATCAACAAGTAATGCTACAAGAAATACTCAAAGAACTTGAAGACTTAACTTTAACAATCAATTTCGCTAAAAATAAAAACTTTTACTCTGCATCGTTAAACACAGAAGATATAGAAAAAATTATTAAATTAGAGAATTCAGACATTCCTGTAATAAATATAATGGAATATTCAGATATACAGACTTGTAGAATTAATAACACATTTATTATTATATATAAATACCCTATAATTAAACAAAAATGTGAAACATATGATATTACACCAATAGCATATCGACATGGGAAGTTACAATTAGACAATAAAATATCTAAATGTAAAAACGAAATAAAAAGAATTAACAAATGTAAAAATATTGTATCAAAATTTATATGTCAAGAAACTAAAACAGATACTTGTACAATACAAATGTTATTAAACCTCAAAGCACAATGCAATGTAAAAGAAGAATCAAATGAAGAAATAATTGAAATAAATGAAGGAAATATTTTAATAAATGGTAAAAATAAAATAAAAATGGAGGATGGGGTCATGTGTAGAAGTTCACTCAAGTGAGAAAAGTTCTCTGATCGCCATTCACTTGGGAGTGGCCAGAAACGATTCTTTTACATATGACTCAAGCAGCTCACGACTTCCGGTCTTTGACCAAGTATCCTCTGGGTAGCCTAAGAACATCCGTTCGAAGGTGAGCTAAAGTGAGAAAGCGAAACATCCCCTTCGCAGGGTTGTGCGCTGGGTTTGGGACCCGCCACGTAAAAAAACACCCCCAATGAAAAGGAACAACAAGCCTCGGAAGAGAAACCCCTCTTTTGATGACGACCATGGCAAACGAAATAAGGACTACGATATAAGGTCATGCACCTGGAATGTCCGGACCCTTAATTGGGAAGGTGCCGCTGCCCAGCTGGTTGATGTCCTCGCGAAAATAAAGGCTGACATCACCGCCGTCCAAGAACTGCGATGGACGACACAAGGACAGAGACGAGTAGGTCCTTGTGACATTTACTACAGTGGCCACATAAAGGAGCGCAAGTTTGGTGTTGGATTCGTGGTGGGAGAGAGACTCCGTCGCCGAGTACTATCATTCACTCCGGTGAATGAACGTCTAGCCACAATCCGCATCAAAGCGAGGTTCTTCAACATATCGCTGATCTGCGCCCACGCTCCGACGGATGAGAAGGACGATGTGACCAAAGATGCCTTTTATGAGTGCTTGGAACGCACTTATGAGAGATGCCCCCGCCACGATGTCAAAATCGTGCTTGGCGACTTTAACGCCAGGGTGGGCAAAGAAGGTATCTTTGGCACTACGGTCGATAAATTCAGCCTCCACGAGGAAACATCCCCAAATGGGTTGAGGCTGATCGACTTCGCCGGGGCCCGAAATATGGTTATCTGTAGTACTAGATTCCAGCATAAGAAGATTCATCAAGCTACCTGGCTGTCTCCGGATCGAAAAACTACCAACCAGATCGATCATGTTGTGATAGACGGAAGACCGTCTCCAGTGTTTTAGATGAGCGTGCTCTCCGAGGTCCTAACATCGACTCGGACCACTATCTTGTTGCAGCCAAGATTCGCACCCGCCTCTGTGCAGAAAAAACGCACGCCAACAAACACAAGGAAGGTTCGACGTCGAAAAGCTGCAATCACAACAGACTGCCAAACGTTTTTCTACTCGGCTTGCACTCCTGCTCTCTGAGAGCACTCATCAACAACTCGGTATAAGGGAACTGTGGGACGGCATTTCAAACTCCTTACGTACAGCTGCCACCGAAACCATTGGTTTTCGGAAAGTGCAAAAGAACAACTGGTACGACGAGGAGTGCCGCGCCGCAGCGGAGAGAAAACAGGCTGCCTACCTCGCAACGTTACGATCGACCACAACACGTGCGGGATGGGATAGATACCGAGAATTGAAGAGGGAAGCGAGACGCATCTGCAGACAGAAAAAGAAAGAGGCCGAAATGCGTGAGTATGAAGAGCTTGATAAGCTGGCCGACAGGGGTATGCTCGAAAATTCTACGAAAAAATGCAGCGGCTTACAGAAGGTTTCAAGACCGGAGCATACTCTTGTAGAACCCCCAAAGGTGATCTAGTGACCGATGCTCAGAGCATACTTAAATTATGGAGGGAACACTTCTCCAGCCTGCTGAATGGCAGAGAATGCACAACGCCAGAAGAAGGCGAACCCGATTCCCCAATCGATGACGATGGAGCAGACGTCCCATTGCCCGACCATGAAAAAGTTCGAATAGCAATTACGGGCCGATGGATTGCCGGCCGAGCTATTCAAACACGGCGGCGAAGAACTGATAAGGAGCATGCATCAGCTTCTTTGTAAAATATGGTCGGACGAAAGCATGCCCAACGATTGGAATTTAAGTGTGCTATGCCCAATCCATAAAAAAGGAGACCCCACAATCTGCGCCAACTACCGTGGGATTAGCCTCCTCAACATCGCATATAAGGTTCTATCGAGCGTATTGTGTGAAAGATTAAAGCGCACCGTCAACAAACTGATTGGACCTTATCAGTGTGGCTTCAGACCTGGAAAATCAACAACCGACCAGATATTCACCATGCGCCAAATCTTGGAAAAGACCCGTGAAAGGAGAATCGACACACACCACCTCTTCGTCGATTTCAAAGCTGCTTTCGACAGCACGAAAAGGAGCTGCCTTTATGCCGCGATGTCTGAATTTGGTATCCCCGCAAAACTAATACGGCTGTGTAAACTGACGTTGAGCAACACGAAGAGCTCCGTCAGAATCGGGAAGGTTCTCTCCGAGCCGTTCGATACCAAACGAGGTTTCAAACAAGACGATTCCCTATCGTGTGACTTTTTCAACCTGCTTCTGGAGAAAATAGTTCGAGCTGCAGAACTAAATAGAGAAGGTACCATCTTTTATAAGAGTGTACAGCTGCTGGCGTATGCTGATGATATTGATATCATCGGCCTTAACACCCGCGCCGTTAGTTCTGCTTTCTCCAGACTAGACAAGGAAGCAAAACAAATGGGTCTGGCAGTGAACGAGGGCAAGACGAAATATCTCCTGTCATCAAACAAACAGTCGTCGCACTCGCGACTTGGCACTCACGTCACTGTTGACAGTCATAACTTTGAAGTTGTAGATAATTTCGTCTATTTAGGAACCAGTATTAACACCACCAACAATGTCAGCCTGGAAATCCAACGCAGGATTGCTCTTGCCAACAGGTGCTACTTCGGACTGAGTAGGCAATTGAAAAGTAAGTCCTCTCTCGACGAACAAAAGCCAAACTCTATAAGTCGCTCATAATTCCCGTCCTGCTATATGGTGCAGAGGCTTGGACGATGTCAACAACTGATGAGTCGACGTTGCGAGTTTTCGAGAGAAAAGTTCTGCGAAAGATTTATGGTCCTTTGCGCGTTGGCCACGGCGAATATCGCATTCGATGGAACGATGAGCTGTACGAGATATACGACGACATTGACATAGTTCAGCGAATTAAAAGACAGCGGCTACGCTGGCTAGGTCATGTTGTCCGAATGGACGAAAACACTCCAGCTCTGAAAGTATTCGACGCTGTACCCGCCGGGAAGCAGAGGAAGAGGAAGACCTCACTCCGTTGGAAGGACCAAGTGGAGAAAGGACCTGGCTACGTCTTGGAATATCCAATTGTTTCTGTAATTTGATATGGCATTTTAACTGGTTTTCTATCAAATTTAGATATTTGGCAAATTGAGCAAATATTTATTACGTAAGTTATTAGTTTATATAATTAAGGATAAAAGTATTTATTTTTCAATTCAAGAAAAACTTCTTGTATACCCCTGTGATTATAACGGAGATGCTCATTTTCTATGATTGTTAATATTTCATTCTTATCGGTAATTTCATTTAATTTAATATTTGATTTATATAGTTTAAGATTGCTATTTTCAAAGAAATTTACATACAAATATTGGAATTTAAAAAAAGTTCATTATTTTCACAAAAAATACATATAACACCTTTGTTTATGAGACATTTCTGTAAAATACTCTTTAGGTCAGAATGTTGAGTCACTGTAATGTGAGTTTGACAGTTTTTGTTTACGATTTTTAAATATATTTTTTCCTCTTGGCCATATTTCAAGTATATTTGGTTCTTATAGCAATTGATAATCCTTTCCGTTATAAATATATATTTTAAATTATCTTCTAACGCGCTGTGTACAGTTGCATCTATTGACGTAGGATTATGGTATGCTACTTTTTTACTTTCAATTTTACTATTTCCAAAATTATTGTATATATCTCTATCTAAGAAATTTTCATTATTTGAAACAAAGTATCTGCTTAAAGTATCAGCAACAGTATTATCCTTTCCTTTAATATACGTAATTTCAAAATCATATTCATTTAGTAGAATTTTCCACCTTTGTAGCTTCATATTAGGTTCTTTAATATTATGCAACCAAGTTAAAGGCTTATGGTCAGTTTGTATTATGAACTTTCGACCATATAAATAAGTTCGGTGTGGTAAGTGTTTCACAGACCATACCATGGCTAAGGCTTCTTTCTCAATAGAAGAGTAACGAATTTCGTGATCCGACAAGGTACGAGAAGCGTAGCATATTGGGTGACTATTTTGACTCAAAACAGAGCCAACGGCGAATTGTGAAGCATCGGTGATGAGTATGAATTTCTTATTAAAATCTGGCGGTTGTAAGACAGGTTCACTGGTTATAAGTTTTTTCAAGTTATTAAAAGAGTTTAAAAAATCAATATTTTGAAAATCTAAAACAGCATTTTTCTTTAAGAATCTCACCATAGGATAAGCTACTTTTGCGTAGTCCCGTATAAATTTACGATAATATCCTGTCATGCCTAAGAATTGTTTTATTTCTTTAATACTAGTTGGCGGTTTCATATTTTCGATAGATTTTATCTTTGAGGGATCCGGCTTTATACCTTCTCTAGACACGACATGTCCCAAAAATTTTGTTGATAATTCAGCGAATTGGCATTTGTTAAATTGAATTTTTAAATTAGAAGCACGTAAGGTATTGAAAACCTTTTTAATGGAAAGAATATGTTCTTCAAAGCTTGTAGAAAATATTAAAATGTCATCTAAATATACCACACAAGTCTTGTTTATATGTTCTCTTAAAACATAGTTAATGAGCCTCTGAAATGTTGCAGGTGCTGTTTTGAGACCAAACGGCATTCTTGTGAATTCATAATGACCATCTGCCGTTGAAAAAGCTGTTTTGGCTTTATCATTAGGGTGTACCTCAATCTGGTGAAATCCCTTCGCCAGATCGATGGTGCTAAAATAACAACATTTTCCCAATTTGTCAAATATGTCCTGCATATTTGAAATTGGGAACTTATCATCTATTGTTTGCTCATTAAGTTTTCGATAATCAATAACTACACGCCATTGTGGTTTTCCGTTTTTATCAGCCTTTTTGGGTACAACCCATAATGGCGAATTGTAGGGACTATTACTCGGAACGATTATTTCTTGCGCTAACATATCTTTTATCTGCCTATCTACCTCTGCGCGATGTACCACTGGATATCTATAAAGTCGACTGTAAATTGGAGTATCGCTTTTCGTTATTATTCTATGTTTAATTTCCGTGGTAAAAGGCAAATTTTCTCCTTCTTTGTAGAAAATGTCCTGATAGTTATTTAAAACCGTCCTTAAAACTTCCTTATCTTTTGGGTTTAAATGTTTGGCAAACTTTACTACTGAGTTTGCATCTATTTCCTCTTCGCAACTAAGTACGTGCAAACTTTGATTTCTTATATAGTCTTCTAGAGAATTTTCTTCTTCTTCACTGAAGTATATGGGCATTGTTGCATCGACTGTTGTTATTTTCCTATTTTTGTAATCAATTATTGTATTTAAATCAAATAAAATATTATTTCCTACAATGCCGTCAAAATAATTGTGAAATGGGTATTCTATAAAATTCACAAAATAGTTAGTTTTATTGAATTCTTTAAAAAGTGGTACACGAAATTGATTTTTTGTTAAAATACATCTTCCCAAAACTTTTAATGACCTTATTGTTGGTTTTACTGCATATTGGGGTCTACATAACTTCGGATTTATTACACTAAATTCCGCTCCTGTATCTACAATTAATCTTAATTTCCTTATATGCGTGTTAACAATTATATAGGGTAGTTTTCTTCGGCTACTAATTGAAAATTTCCAATTTCCATTGGTTCGGCCGATGATTGGCCAGGAATATCATTATTCGGAGAAGTATTATTACTTGTACCAAATTGATATTGATTTTGTGAAAAACATTTTCGTCCAATATTTCGAGTATTAGATGTAAACCTCGACTGTACCGAAGGGTTTGGGTATAAATTATTATTATTCTGCTGTTGAAGTCGTTCATTATTGGTGTTATTGTTGTAGTAATGTCCCCTGCTAACGTTATTGTTGTATGGTTCACCACAGTTTTTGTATTTGTAATTTTGTCCAGTACTATTACTATTGTTGTAAAACTGATCTGCATTCGAATATCTATTTAATTTGCTATTTTGTTGTTCATATTTATTAGAATTAGTACAAAAATTTAATCGATTATTATATTTTAAATACCCATTTGATTTTATAATGTCATACGCATCTTTTAAATCCCTAGGATTTCGACTAGCTATTATACTTTTAACTGGCTCTGGTAAACCGTATTTGAAAGAATTGAGAGCTATTCTACCATTACTTTCACAATTAATTTCATTTATCTTATTTTCACTAAAATATAATGCATTATTTAAACGACATAGTAAAATATTAAGTTTATTATAAAAATTTTCTATTGTTGAATCGCAACGACAAGACCTTATTTTATCGATTAATTCATCAACCGAATTTTTTTCTCCGTGGTTATCAATTAATACTTTTTTAACCAAAGGCCAAGTATCAACATTACCATTGATTAGTAATGATTGTCTTGCATTGCCAACGATTTTATCTTTTATATTTCCCATTAGTAAAATTTTAAAATCAACTGGGAAAGACTCTAAAATAGGGATCATAGAATCAATTCGTTCTATAAACCCTAACAAAGAATTTTCATTGCCATCATATGGTAGTATGCTAGAAAGATTTGTAAAAATAAGTTTAAATTTAGTATTAATATCTAAGTTGTCCATTTTGACTGTGAGTTTTTGTACAGTGTTATCAAAAGTACTCCGGTGCAGTGTTGTTGCAATATTTATATTACAGCTGCTTTTTCTTCTTCTTGTTGGCGTTTAGTTGTTGCAGTTGGATATGCAATTTTGTTGTTGAAATGTTGTTTTTATAAATACCTGTAGTAATGATGTTTTTTGTAGTCGAATGTTCTGGTCTGTCCAAAACGGCTTTTTTCCTTCTTCAAGGTGACCTTCTAGCTATTCCCCAAAGAGAAAATGTTGTTGTAAAATTTTTCTTATTAGAACCGCTTTCGCTTCAGTTCACTTCTTTCAAGTATCCTTGATGTAAATGATTTTAATTTTTTTCTTATTGGAACCGCCATCGCATAACTTCTTTCACTTGTCCTTGAGGTGACCTTTATGCAATTTGAAGGTGACCTTAACTTTTATAATTATTTTTTTACTTATTTTATTGTAATACAATAAATTAACTTCACTGTTTATTTAATTTCGTTGAATATCTCTATTTTTGTTGCTTTTACGCACTTTGAGTATTCAGAAATGTTTATGATTTGTATAAATTGAGGTGTTCTTTAAAAGTCTTCACATTTTTTTATTTTTAAATTTTATGTGTGTATTTTTTATTATTCATAGCACTTTTCGCACTGAAAATCTCGTTTTTTTTTTTTTTTTTTTAAAGTATTTAACTACTTTACATAAAAATAAAAATTTAACTTTTTATTTTCTAGCGTTTTAAGTTCGCGTCCGACTGCGGCAATAACAAGTCCGTTCTTTTCGAATGTGACTTTATTAATTTATTACAATTTCCAATCCTTACAGCTAGGAAGTTAACATAATGTATGTGAGCTTAAAACTAATGAGTGCAAATGTTTATTGTTGTTGTTATTATTTAAGAGAAAGAGACAATTTAGTTTAAGGAAAGATCAATTAGCAAGTATGGAAATTATGAAATGAGAAAAAGAGATATGAGAGGATAAGTAAGACAGGTAAAGAAAGAATGAAGAAGGAAGTGTATGTTGTTGGTAGTGGGAGTATTGGTATATGACTATATGATAAAAATAAAACAACAAATTAATGATATAGTAGAAAATAATAATAAACAGAGGTTAATCAACACTCACTTCGAAAAACTGTTGGAATCCTTTAATTATAAAACAATTCATCAACAAGTAATGCTACAAGAAATACTCAAAGAACTTGAAGACTTAACTTTAACAATCAATTTCGCTAAAAATAAAAACTTTTACTCTGCATCGTTAAACACAGAAGATATAGAAAAAATTATTAAATTAGAGAATTCAGACATTCCTGTAATAAATATAATGGAATATTCAGATATACAGACTTGTAGAATTAATAACACATTTATTATTACATATAAATACCCTATAATTAAACAAAAATGTGAAACATATGATATTACACCAATAGCATATCGACATGGGAAGTTACAATTAGACAATAAAATATCTAAATGTAAAAACGAAATAAAAAGAATTAACAAATGTAAAAATATTGTATCAAAATTTATATGTCAAGAAACTAAAACAGATACTTGTACAATACAAATGTTATTAAACCTCAAAGCACAATGCAATGTAAAAGAAAAATCAAATGAAGAAATAATTGAAATAAATGAAGGAAATATTTTAATAAATGGTAAAAATAAAATAAAAATGGAGGATGGGGTCATGTGTAGAAGGGAGGATGGGGTCATGTGTAGAAGTTCACGCAAGTGAGAAAAGTTCTCTGATCGCCATTCACTTGGGAGTGGCCAGAAACGATTCTTTTACATAAGACTCAAGCAGCTCACGACTTCCGGTCTTTGACCAAGTATCCTCTGGGTAGCCTAAGAACATCCGTTCGAAGGTGAGCTAAAGTGAGAAGGCGAAACATCCCCTAAGCAGGGTTGTGCGCTGGGTTTGGGACCCGCCACGTAAAAAAACACCCCCAATGAAAAGGAACAACAAGCCTCGGATGAGAGGGTCTCTCCCTTTTGATGACGACCATGGCAAACGAAATAAGGACTACGATATAAGGTCATGCACCTGGAATGACCGGACCCTTAATTGGGAAGGTGCCGCTGCCCAGCTGGTTGATGTCCTCGCGAAAATAAAGGCTGACATCACCGCCGTCCAAGAACTGCGATGGACGACACAAGGACAGAGACGAGTAGGTCCTTGTGACATTTACTACAGTGGCCACATAAAGGAGCGCAAGTTTGGTGTTGGATTCGTGGTGGGAGAGAGACTCCGTCGCCGAGTACTATCATTCACTCCGGTGAATGAACGTCTAGCCACAATCCGCATCAAAGCGAGGTTCTTCAGCATATCGCTGATTTGCGCCCACGCCCCGACGGAAGCGAAGGACGATGTTATCAAAGAAGCCTTCCATGAGCGCTTGGAGCGCGCTTATGAGAGCTGCCTCCGCCACTATGTCAAAATCGTGCTTGGCGACTATGGCGCAAGGGTGGGCAAAGAAGGTATCTTTGACACTATGGTCGGTAAATTCAGCCTCCACGACGAAACATCCCCAAATGGGTTGAGGTTGATTGACTTCGCCGGGTTCTCTGTAATCCTAGATTCCAGCAAAAGAAAATAAATCAAGCTACCTAGCTGTCTCCGAATCGAAAAGCCACCAACCAGATTGATTATATTGTGATCTTGTTGCAGCCAAGATTCGACCCGCCTCTGAAGAAAAAGCACATCAACAAACACAAGGAAGTTTCGACGTCGAAAAGCTGCAATCACAATAGACGGCCGAACGATTTTGTACTCGGCTTGCACTCCTGCTCTCTGAGAGCGCTCGTTAACTACTCGGTATAAGAGAACTGTGGGACGGCATGTCAAACTCCTTACGTACAGCTGCAACTGAAACCATTGGATTTCGGAAAATGCAGAAGAACAGCTGGTACGACGAGGAGTGCCGTGTCGCAGCGAAGAGAAAACAGACTGCCTACGTCACAACGTTGCGATCGACCACAACACGTGCGGGATGGGATAGACACCGAGAGTTGAAGATTGAAGCGAGACGCATTTGCAGACAGAAAAAGAAAGAGGCCAAAATGCGTGAGTACGAAGAGCTTGAAAAGCTGGCCGACAGGGGTAATGCTCGAAAATTCTGCGAAAAATTTACGGTGACTAACAGAAGGTTTCAAGACCGGACCATACTCTTGTGGAACCCAAGGAGGTGACGTAATAACCGATACCCAGAGCATACTAAAATTGTTGATCGCTTATGACAGCTGATACATGTACAGGATTATTATCTGATCATTATCTTGTACTAATAAAGTTATACGAACCATTATTTGAGCCAACATTTTTTCTAACATTTAATAAAGCTAACTGGTTGAAATATAGAAATTATATCAGCAGCCACATCAATATTGATTACAAAATAAGTACAGGAAGAGACATTGTCAAAGTATAAGAGAATTTAATGATGTAATAACTAACGCAGCTATGTTGGCAAAACCAAAAAGAAACAATAAACTAGTTGGTTTTAGAAAGATTACTGGCTAAATGAAATAAGCCTCCTCCTAAAGCCACTACAACAACACAGCCGAACACGAAGTCACATCACTTCCAACACTCCAATACACCACACATACAGAACCCACACACCAACAGGACCCACACATCAATACAACCCACACGCGAGAGCACCCCACATATACACACGCAAACACACACTACACTTAGTACCACCCAACAAAAAGGGTCATCACCTCTACACATCAGTTCTTTTTCGTCTGCACCAGGAATAAGGGGATGTTAAACTTATTCCAGTGTGAGAGCGCCTCAAAATAAGCGTTTTTTATAACATTTTCCATTGTGGCCAGATCAGAAAAAAGCTTTTTTTTGGGCATTTTAAATATAAAACACCCAATTCGCATTTTCCACACCACCTAAGAGGTATGAAAAAGAGCGCGTTAAGTTATTTTTGGGTGCTCGGTAGTCAGTAGGCCTATATCACTTATTAAAAATTTATTGGCATAAAAAAATGAAAAAAAAAAACAAAACGATAACAATTCATATTGTATAAGAAATTAACAAGAACAATATCACACTATAAAAATAAACGTACGTAAACGTCTGCTTAAAAACCTTATTTTGGTATTAAGGGAGTATTCTACTCTAGAAGCATGAATTTCAGGTAATTTTTAAAGTGTCGTCAAAAAACAATTAATATTTTTATCGTATCCATTTTTTTTAGAGTTATTAATCTTAAGAATGCAGAAAAAATATTATTTTAGTATAAAATATTTAGCTCATTGCAACCACTAAAAAAGGAAGATAAAAACTACAAATGAGCGCCTCAAAATAAGCGTTTTTTATAACATTTTCCATTGTGGCCAGATCAGAAAAAAGCTATTTTTTGGGCATTTTAAATATGTAAAACACCCAATTCGCATTTTCCACACCACCTATGAAGTATGCAAAATGGCGCGTTATCGAAGTTACTTTTGGGTGCTCTGTGGGTGGACCTATATCACCCATTAAAAATTTATTTACATAAAAATTAAAAAACATAACGATAACAATTCTTATAGGAAGTATAAAATTATATAAAAAAGTAACAAAACAATATCACTTGATATCACATAATAATACTATACGAGTATGATACTTAAAACTATAAAAATAAACGTACTATATATACAAATGCCAATATTTACGCCCCAAATTCTAATTTGTAATTAAAAACTTTCTATTCTTTATCGTTCTAACTTTAGGATATGTCTCTTAATGCGAATCTTTAAATATATAAATAAAAAAACCGAATTTTTCAAAATTCTTCCCCCTTAAATATTTAGCTCATTGCAACCACTAAAAAAGGAAGATAAAAACTACAATGGTGAAACACACAAAATTTTATTCTTAAAATTGGGCAGAGATAAACCTCTATTTAAAAATTTTGTCACAAAATAAATTCTAATTCTAATAAATAGAGCAATAACTACCTTTGGGTCACAGTCTTCACAACACAAGAAGGGCCTAATATCTTTTAATTTAGTAAAAAGAATTTCTCCTAATCCTATTTTATGACAATTTCTGTCAAATTCCTCAACAAATTTTGTTTCTAAATTATTAATAAATGCAACAAATTCTTGAGGCGGCTTCACTAAGTTGCATTTATCGATCTGGTTTTGGTGTATGAAAATGAATTCATCAGAAGGAATTTCATCTCCTAAATAAGGTAATGGCAGGAGGCATGTGTGCATTTTAAAAATTTTCAAATAAAGGTAGCCGCAAAAATAGTTAAAAGCATTTTCCTTTAAAAAGTTAATTTTTAAACTACTATCTAAAGTAATGGATCTAACAATGGAGTGTTCGGGCCGTGGTAAACCCTGGAAATCCTGCCAAGAAAGGTCACTTAAAACGGAATCATTGCACACATTAAGAAGAACATTATGGCTATGTTCTGATATAACTGTGGCTTCGGGTTCTAAAGGCAGCTTACAGTTACCTTTTGTTACGATATTTACGTAACGTAAACCCCACGACTTCCTAAATAAACTAGAGAACATGAAAGGTGTTACTCTAGTACCTCCCCTACTTCTAATGTGACCAAAAAAATGCTCTAAGCTGTCCTGACATAGTCGTCTTGTCTTTAGGTAAGGAAATCCTGAGTGTGACAGCAATCGCCACAATCGTCTTAAACTATTAATATTAATTAACCACCCCTTAATAAAATTGAAATTATTTGTTGTGTTGTTTCCTAACTCATCTACGACCCGAATTGTTTTTAAAACTTTTTCTGCCTCATCTAAAAACTGGTTTTGCTCCGGGGAACTTATAAAAACTTTTTTAGTGGGTACAATGGCCTCAGTGAAACTACTATTAAAGATATCGAATAATTTATTAAGAAAAGAAACGAAATCCGCGGTATTAATAAAACTCATACTATTTGAGCTTAAGGCTCCCGAGCTGTAAAGAGAAAGCATACCTGAAGCGACCGTATTACTTAACACTTGAGACGCGAATTTAACTTTCATTTTTGAAATGTATTGGGGTATATATGAGCATCGGTTAATTTATGCGCACACCGATAACTCGACTTAGAGTCCTGTTTATAAAAATGGACTATATCTGACCAACATACGCGACTATTTTTAAAATCGACTTTATTTTTCATATTTTGTAAGCAGTTTCGACTACATTTTAATAAATGGGGGCTATCGTAAAAAAAACATAATTCCTTACCATTAACATTGAAAAAAGGCCGTGGCATTGAAACACCTAACAAATTGGCTAAATTTTGAAAATTGGTACCCTGGTCACAAACAAAATGGCAAGGAACTAGCCCTATATTTTGAAGGTTGGGTAATGGCTTCAAGAATATATTTCTTGAGGACATCCCCTTTACATGAGCCTCTAATAAAGAAATAAGCTAACGGGTGGGACCAAGGTTCCCCACCTATACCTTGCACCATTATGGTCATTGCAGTTGTGGCTATTCTAGATGTACGATTTTCATCACCATAATCTTCAACACCTATCACCCTATCAAATTTCCTATCATACTGCAAATGACATTTCAGTGACATTTCATCACAAGAAACTGATATGAACTTTTGTTCGAAAGAAAATCCCTTACTCCTAATTTGTAAAGACTTTATACTGCTTTGGGTGCAACCTGGGAAACGAGGCCAATCTGCGACAAAATTATGTAACGTAATTTCCGAGGGAAAACTAAGTTGGTGCTTTAGGTAGCGGTAAGCGATTGGCGACAAAAAAATACACCCAAAGCTAAAGTTTTAAGAAAACTATCATATCGCCGACCTTGACTTTGGCGATTACTATTAACAAAACTACTTCTAATACAAGCACCTAATTGAGGAGGAACTTTGCTGCAAACTATCTCAAGAGGATCTGACTTTTCCCTAAATGAACTACTTCTTAACATTTCCCTACATCTTTCTAATTCAGTTGCCATTTGGACCAACTGAGCTTTTAAACTCCTATTCTCCTGTTCTTTTTCATCTAATTTTATTTTTAAAATCCTATTCTCTTCCCTCAATTTTTTTTCCTATCTGTCCCTGCTGTCAGACCCCTACATGTTTGCGCGGCTTTTTCATTACTATTTAGTAGTTCCTAATCAAGAAGTGGCAGAGGCTCTAAAATATTCCCGCGGTCTTCCCTTTCTAAAAGCGGAAGCAGCTGCCTCGATGCACCGTTTGCATTTGAGGCAGATTCTTCCATTTGGGGAAAAAAATCTTCAACGCCCATTTCAATAGGGTTTTCAAAAAAAGAATTTGGGGCGTTAAACATTGGCTCAATAATTAAATTTATATCCGGAACGGCTCTCGGACGCAATTTTTTTGCGTTACGCATTTCTTCAGAAAAATGCCGCTCACACGCAAAAATATGTTTAGGTGTTTTTTTCATTTTGATCTTCAAAAACACCTAAACGTTTGAGCCAACATTTACGCCTATTAAAAGAAAATACGAAATGTTATATATAATAATAAAATATGTATAATAATAATAATAGTGCAAAAAGTGCATATTTAATGAATATTTTAAAGTACGATTTTTTTTTATAAATATCATAAATATTCAAAGATAAATCGTTACTTTAAAATAATTTATTTAGTTAATTAACGGTAATGGAAACAAATTGACAATTAAGCTCTTAATACGTAGAGCGCGACAGACTGCAAGCGACATTTGTCAAATATTAAAATATACACGTTCTTAAAGACATAGTTATTGAGGCAGCTGCACGACTACATAACTGTGTCCATAAGAACGTGTGCATTTTAATATTTGACAGATGTCGCTTGCAGTCTGTCGCGATCTACTTGTTCAGCATATCATACTTAAAAATACCCGGAATTTCAATTTCATTATCCAATCTATTTTACTTGCACAATTGAAACACTTATTTCATGGAAAGTAAAAGTCACAAACACTTTTTGCACTATTTAGCGTTTTTTACTCACCGTTCGAGATCCGTTCCACTGTTCGGAAAACTGAATATTCTCCCTCCCTCGCTGCAGCCAGCAACACATTTCCTCCAACTGCTGGTTGTTTTCGGCATTTTATCTGTAAAATAAAATAAAAAAGTATTAAATAAATGCAAATTTATTTAATAAAAGTTAAAATATACTCACATCTTCCAAATTATGTGCTGTTTTGCTTTCGCTATTCTTCGAACTAATGGCCGTTACAAATGGAGACAAAAAAATGAAAAATGTCTCCATTCGAATATTAATTTGGCGGGATTTCAATCTGGCCATCGCTCGTTTCCAATTGCTAAACGTCAAAACCTCCTGAACTCGATGAACTGTCAAAGTTTAGGTGGTTTTGAAGTTTAGCAATTGCTCTCTCACTTCCAGTGAGAGAGCAGTTAAAGATCTCTTTATCTCTGGTCTGCACTCTCGAAGTTTGCACGTCGCTGTCAGAGATAAAGAAATGTCCAACTCAGGAATAAAGGGTTGTTTAACTTATTCCAGTGTGAGAGCGCCCCAAAATTAGCGTTTTTTATAACATTTTCCATTATGGCCAGATTGAAAAAAATAATTATTTGTGGGCATTTAAATTGAAACACCCAACATTTAATACGAATAAAAACTACTATATAGTTGTTGTTTATTATATGTAGAAACTATTTAAATCTTTTTAAAGAATATTATAACAACTGACTTTCGTCCTTTCAATACCCAATAATAGGATTTAAGCTTGTTAGCTCTCAATCATTAAATGTTTTTAATCATTTTCCATTGAAAATATACTATGATGCTTTAAATTACGAAACCTTTCATCAAATACCTTTAAATTTCACAAATTCATTTAATTTTCATTTTTATAAGTGGTCTTGAACGATGCAACTAATCCGTCCGTTTACATATTTTTTTGGTAAGATTTCAATCTGGCCATCGCTCGTTTCCAATTGCTAAACGTCAAAACCTACTGAACTCGATTAGCTGTCAAAGTTCAGTAGGTTTTGACGTTTAGCAATTGATCTCTCACTTCCAGTGAGAGAGGAGTTAAAGATCTCTTTATCTCTGGTCCAACTCCTCTCTCACTGGAAGTGAGAGAACAATTGCTAAACGTCAAAACCACCTAAACTTTGACAGTTGACTGGATTGGAGAGGTTTTGACGTTTAGCAATTGGAAAAGAGGGACGACCAGATTAAAATCCCGCCAAATTATTATTCGAATGGAGACATTTTTAATTTTTTTTATCCATTTGTAACGGCCATTAGTTCGAAGAATAACGAAGGCGAAACAGCACGTAAGTTGAAAGATGTGAGTCCATTTTAACTTTTATTAAATAAACTTGCATTTATTTAATACTTTTTTATTTATTTTACAGATAAAATGCCGAAAACAGCAATTTTTTTTTATTTTTTAGTGGTTACAATAAGCGAACTTAAACTTACGATAGAAAATAAAAAAGTAAAAATTTTGTAAACAGTTAGGATAAAGAGGCTCTAAAATAAGAAAGCAATTTTTTTTAAGGAAAATTAGAATTTGGGATGTAAATGTAGGGGGTTGGGGTCAAAATTCTGCTTTTTTGGAAATTCTGCATTCATAATTCCGGAAGTCGGAACACCGGGAATCAAAGTTATGGAAGTCAATATTCTGGAATTCAAAGTTCTGGATAACGAAATTCTAAATTGCAAAATTCTGAATTGCAAAATTCTGAATGGCAAAATTCTGTAATTAGTGATTAAAAATGCGTGTTGATAACAAAAAAAGTGCGCACTTAATCATTAATTACAGAATTTTGCCATTCTGTAATCATATGTTTTATTGCCTAGTTTTTTACAATTGCATGATTGTATTTGTTATTGTTATTCCTTTGTTTGTTGTTGTTCATTTACTTTTTTGTACTACCATGATTGTATTTGTTATTGTTATTGCTTTGTTTGTTGTTCTTCATTTACTTTTTTGTACTACCATAATGATTTAGTTTACTATGTACCTACATATACATACATATATGTACTGACTAAGCAATGTGTTACTGCAATTTCATTAATAAAAACGTGCTAAATATTTTTGTGAAATGATGGAAAATATAACTGTGGTGAAGTCTAATAAAGGAAAAGACATGTTAAACGTCGACGGCTACTTCTTCTATGTATTTGGAACGAAAAAATAAGAAAACATTTATCTGGACTTGTTCTGAACGAATTAAAAACAAATGTACCGTGCGTATTGTCACACAATTCAATGGCTGTGAACATGTTATACGAAAAAAAAGAAATGAATATATTTGGTCTTTATTTGTTAATAATGTTGTTTTTTGTCTTTCCGATAAACATGTTTGAATTTTGGAATCATTTTGGAGGTTATGTTTTGTTTATGTTATATTATTATGTATGTATAAGCAAATTTATATAAGATACACGATTTGGCTCAAATTTTGGGAAAAAAATTTCCAGAATTAATTCTGGAAAACGTAAATTCCGGAATTATGAAAAACCAGAATTTAGAAATGCAGCCAAAAAAGCAAAGGAATTGCGGAATTCCGATTTCCAGAATTTTGTCGACCCAGAATGTTGATTCCGGAATTTTGACTTCAGAATTTTGATTTTAGAATTTGGCTGTTTCCCAAATGTAGGCATTTGTATATATGTAAATAATTATATCACTGTGATATTTTTTTTATATTTTTTTTATATTTTTTTTATATGAATTGTTATTGTTTTGTTTTAATCGTTATATGTATAATTTTGTCGTTTTGTTTTTTTTCGTTATACACTAATGAATTGTTATCGTTTTGTTGATTTATGTAAATAAATTTATTAATGGGTGATATAGGTCTAAAGGGGAACCGAGCACCCAAAACTAACTTCGGTAACGCGCCATTTTGCATACCTCCTGGGTGGTGTGGAAAGTGCAATTGGGCATTTCAATTTAAATGCCCAAAAATTCTTATTTTGTTCGATCTGGCCCCAATGGAAAATGTTATAAAAAACGCTTATTTTGAGACGCTCTCACACTGGAATAAGTTGGGCATCCCATTATCCCTGGTCGCTGTGTTGCGATCCTCGTTTTTTTCATCACCGCCTGCCGTAGTTATCAGAATATTTAATACAATTTAATTTGAATCGTATATATAAAACCGAAACTATAATTTGATTAGAATTAAATTTGAACTACCTTTATAACATAACACCGGACTTTTTATTAAAAAAAAAAGATGAAAGAAGTGAAAGTGGTAAGTGTCACAAACGTGAAGTGAATTGGGCACCTACTCAAACATTGGTCCTTCGAGTCGCAAAGAAAGACACGGAGAAATACAAAACAAAAATAAGTAAAATCAAGCATCGTGATTAACAAAAAATTAAATAATAAATAAATTATTTGGCAGTGACCAGTAACCAAAATAACAAAAACAATTTTGGAGCTGAGAAAAATAAACAAATTTAAAAACGGAAAAAACGAAACTTTGTTAATACAAAAAAACACACACTTACATATGTATTAGGGTGTTTTTTTTTTGAACTATTCATTTTATTCAATTCCCTAATGAAATTTCCTTGGAAATACCCAAAAAAATTCCCTGAAAATTTTAGCCCTTAATATTCACATTAAGGACTGGACCAAGGCATGTAAAAATTTTCCATGGAAAATACATAAAGATTGTGATTTTTTATCTTTAAATTTCTATAGCTCAGATGCATTTTATGGCATCGCTTTGACTTAACACAGCTATTCCTCGAATTGAACACTCTACTAAAGTGCCCATTGCGAAAGTTGAAACTCACACCGCCGAGGTAGTTCGGGGCTCTAAACCTAATTTTTCCCCTAAAATCCCATACAAATACAAATCTCGTAATCGTTGTAGGAAATTTTTTTTTGCTACAAAAAAGATCCGAGAGCTATCATTGATACTTTTCATGATATTCGGCCTTTTAAGTAAGGCTTTATGGAATTTTCATAGATGATATGTAATAAAAAATTTATGAAAATAGATATATACATATATAAAAGTGTAAACTAATAAGAAATATACTATGCTACAAAAACACGAAAAGTGTAGTGACAAATCATTCAATAAAATAAAAAGAGTGAGCTGTCAGTTGACAGCTGGCAGATGTGAAACATCGAAATTATTTTATACAAGTAATAGGTTAAAAAGTACAGATTATGACAGGAACTAAATATGGTACACATTGATAGAATATAATATTATGAATTTTTTCCAGAAAATGATGACAGATAGATTATTCAATAAACATTTATTTTCTTTATATAAAAAATTGTATCCAAATATTTGTTTAAAATCACGTAAACTCAATTATTTTCATCAGCGACTTCCGTAACAGTTACATTCGAAGTTGCCTCTGACGATATTACTGTGACAATTGGTCGATGATAACTGAAGTATGTTACAAAAGTATTAGACATCACATTATCAAGATATCTAATAAATACAGCATCTATTGTTGTTCCATATCTTGTAGCACATTCTGTCGGATTTTTGTTTATTTCCAACTGAAATTCTTCTCGGAGGAACGATATTAATAGCATTGATTCATTTTTTGCAAAATTAACATTGAAATCCCCAGCCAAAATCAATGGTAGTTTGTCTTTATCTGTTTCAAAAATTATTGAAATGCGACTGTATGGAAATAACCGCTCATGTCAAAATGAAATAATATCATTTATTTTTTTATTGGATGAAATGTACACAACAATCATAATCAATTCACTTCCATCTTCTAATTTAACATGTGAAGCACACATATCACCAATGGGTGTTTGAGAGACATGAATCTCTGTAGCATGTTGGACTGATAGATCCATGTTAAATGTAGTAATAAGGGAAGTATTGTTGTTTTTGCGCGACAGACTGCAAACAAAATCTGTCAAATCGGCAGTCGATAATGATAAAGTGACCTCGAGGCTATTGTTCCAGTTGCTTATATAGGCTATGCTTATCGCTGCTCATACTATTGAGATGCTAGTTGTTTACTAGTAAATAACTATTTGGGTTGTTATTGTTTGTTGTACTGATAGTGCGCTTCTATCAAGAATGATAGAATACAAGATTACGACACTAGTTTACAGTTAGTTTTTTTCGGTTTAGCTCTTGACAATTCTTACAAAAACAAATACATTGTGCAACAATTTCGTGACGTCACACTTATGCGTTGAGACGAACAAGCATAGAAATGCATACAAATTGTAAACAGAAAAGTAAACACTTTTTGAAATTCCCAAAATAATATTAATTCATTCGTATTTGCAGGAAAAATTTCAGTGGAATGTTTAGAATATTGTTGAGAGAAAATATGTATATAATTAGTTTTAGGCACATCCACAATAAATAGAGTAGCATGTGTAGAAATTGTTCAAATGAAGAAAACCAGTGTAAGTGTACTGTTGTATTTATTTAAATTTCTAAGCATAAATATATTAATTTTTTAAAATGAAATGTGCAGTGGCTTGTTGTAATAATTATTATACAATTAAAGGATCGAAAACGAGTTTTTTCAGTTTTCCGGCCGATTTAAAAGTAGCCAAAAAATTGGTGTTATTTTGCAAAAGAAATGATATATTTAAAACTAAATTAATAATTTCACAATTCTTTTATCATAATTTCATACATCTGATACATCTGAACTTATAATATATGTATATATTTATATACAACACAAGAAACGTCTTCTCCATTTGAATCACAACTTAATAGACAATTTTTTTATCAATAGGCCGATATATTTCTTTAGAAATGATTCAAATCTTTTCACTCAACAATATTCAATCGCTTCACTAAAACTTTTTATTAAAATCGAAAGAATTAATAATATTTTGCGAATTTACAAAAGTGTTTACTTTTCTGTTTACAATTTGCAAGCCATTTGACAGTTTTTCACTCTTCTTCTTCTCAACACGTAACTATGACGTTTCATAATGGCGGTTGTCGTAATCTTGTATTCTATCATTCTTGGCTTCTATTGTTCTAAGATAAAGTTGTTTTGATGATTTTTCTTTAATGTTTACTGAAAGATAAGGTTGTGGTTAAAGGTTAAAGTATTAACTCTCCCCTCTCTTGTGAAGAATAGATCTCCTGATCTATACTTGAGTCTTGAGTAGATGAGTCATTCCTACACGTTCTATGGTAGCGTTGTAATTTCTTAGATATGCAGTTGTTTGATAAATTATATATAGTTTGAATATTACAAATATACTTAATCCTAGGACTACAAGTACTCCTATAGTTATGAACATATTCTTGATTGGGTGTTCTTCAAATGGTATTAAAATTTGTTTAATTTTTTAATGTTGTCAAATTGATATTCGTTTTCTGATTTCAATATTTCAAGAATGTGAATTCTTTCGTTCCCATTAGCTATAATATAATCTTTAATTTCTTGTTCCTGGTTGTGGAATACTTCTGAGTCAATAATAATTGTTTCATTAAATTGTATTAAATTCGATCCTTCAATTGATTTTCCGTTTAAAATATGTTTTCCTTGTAATACGACATTACCATGTCCTAAATCTATAATAGGTGCGTTATTTTCTTGGATAACATTACAATGGGCTTCGTAACCTTTGATCATTGGTATTGTACAATTGTCATTAGGTTCTTGTTTACAAATATATTTACTTAAATTACTTTTACATTTAGATGCTAATATTATTTTATCTCCACATTTACTTACGATTTTATTCATATCCAAAATGCCTTGATGATAGGATAATGGAGTAACTTTGTATGTTGTGCATTTCTTTTCAATGACTGGATATTTATAAATTACAATGAAAGTGTCGTCTAATCTACCTACATGCGTGTCTGCATATTCGAGTATGTCAATAACCGGTATACTAGTTTGTCCCTTTCCTAATATCCTTTCAATCTCGTCCGTATTTATTGCTGCTGAATAAAAATTTCTGTTGTTCGCGAAATTAATTGTCATAGTTAAGTCAAATAACTCCTTGTATAATTCCTGCAATACAACTTTTTGTTTAATTGTCTTAATATTAAATGTTTTCATCATTATTTCAAAGTTGGAATTAATTTGTCTTTGTTTGTTATTATTTTCAATTATGTCGTTGAGTATTGTTTTAATTTCAATCAGGTCGACGTGGTCTGGGACTCCTGTGATAAATTTCAAAATCGATCCTAAGAAATCAAGAGATCTTGAGCGTCTGGCTCGTCCATTATTCAGTAGTTGTTTTCTGAGGATTTCTATTCTGTTGAACAATGCTGTTTCTGTTGCGTCTTCACTAGGCATCTCTCCTTTATGTTCGGCGATTTTGTAGTATGGTTTAAGTATTTTGCTTAAGTTCGTCATATGGAATAGGTACTCATGTTCTTGATACAAAAATGATGGGTCAGTCTCGGTTAACACGTACTTGCGATCTTGTAAGTCGGTTATTTCATCATCATCATTGTTTCTGAGGTTGTCCTTGTGTACGATCTTCCCCTCCGTTGTTAAAATTGTGTCCTCACGATTCTCTTGTACGGTTTTCTTCAAATAGCGTGGATTTGTTTTATTTCGTCGGTTTTGTTTCACATAAACTGTTTGTCCTGTTTTATATTCCTTTTGTGTTCGTTTTTTATTGTGGTATGATAGCATATACTCCTGCTTATTTTCGATCAGTTCTTTTATTCCTTCAGTCTTGCTCCTTTCAAAAAATAATTCGATAGGTTTCCTTTTTGTGACGGAATGTATTGTCCTATTGTATTCCTTGATTGCGTTGAATAGTTCTTCAGTCGCAGTTGATTCATTTTGTTTAATGCGCATTCTAGTAATTTCCAGAATGGTTGAATGCAGCCGTTCAACTTGAGCGTTCGATGTTGAATGGTTTGCTGCGGTCATTGAATGTTCAATATATAGCCGTTGGAATAGAGCTTTTGCTGCTATGCTATTAAATATATGTAGTCTCTTTATCAGTCATTAGTTTATTACAAAATGGGAATATTTGTATGAGTACTTCCTCTAATATTTTGTAGAATTCTCTTTTGTCGTTTAATTTTCTCATATATGCGTATTTTGAGAATCTATCTATACATGAGAGATACATTGTTTTATCGATTTCAAATATGTCCATTTGTATTTGTGTGCCTATACCTTCAGGTATGGGTGTTTTTGCATAAACTTGTTTTGTCGGGTGGCGTTCGTATTTGTTCTCTTTACAAATGCTACAATTTCTAGTTAGTCGGATTACATCATTTTTTATATTTGGCCAATAGCAAGTTTCTAGTATCTCTAATGTATTATTTTTTGCGTTTCTATGTGCTCTTTCATGCGTATGTTTAATTATATTTTCTCTATCCTCTTCACTCGTAATGTCCTTTAATAGATTTTGACAAAAAACCTTTTTCTCTATATTAAATGAAGAGTTTATAATATCATGAATTTCATACCAGGTTTCTAGTGTAGTGTGAAATGCGGTCGTGATATTGGGTTTGATAATTTTCGTTAGTGTATCTATCAAGTCTTGTGATGTGATGTAATTAACATAAAATCTCTCGTGGTTTGCAAAAATTGTTGCTCTTTCTAATGCATTTTGTTCACATTTTTTTATCACAATTTGTGTTTTAAATTGGTTCAGTGGAGCGCTGACATCTTTAATTCTGATTGACGAGGATGATTCCTGCGAGTGTATTGAGTCATTCGTTGTTACGTTTTCTTGACGGCTGAGTGCGTCGGCTACTACATTTAAATCTCCTTTAATATATGTAATTTTTGCTCCGTATTCTTCTATAAAATTTTTCCATCGTTTTAGTTTTGAATTTGGGTTGTCCTCTGATATTGAAAAAATTAGGGATTGATGATCGGTGTAAATAGTAGTATTACTAGTGAGACCATACAGATAATTCTAAGTTTCTTCAGTGCCCAAACGATTGCTAACATTTCTTTTTCGTTTGTTGAGTAATTCTGTTCAGTTCGCGTTAATGTACGTGAAATGAATGCTATAGGTTTCTTGCCTTGTGACAATACAGCTCCAATCGCATGATTGCTTGCGTCTGTAGTCAAATCAAATCCTTTTCCAAAATCTGGTTGGAATAATTCTATTTGTTCTTTTAGTTTATTTTTTAGTGTTTCAACTGCTTTAAATGCTTCGTCATCTAATTTTACATGTACTGAGCTACTTTTATTCTTTGAAATATTACCATTCTCTCCCCGTAGGTAGAGTGTTAATGGTTTCGTTATGGATGCAAATCCTTTTATAAATTTTCTATAATATGAGGTCATTCCCAAGAAAGATCTTAAGTCTTTCAAATTTGTAGGGATTTTGTACCTATCTATAGCTTCTATTTTTCCTGGATCTACTGTAATTCTACCGTTTTTAATTATATGTCCTAAAAATTCTGTCTGTCTTTGAAAAAATTTTGACTTTTCATCCGAGATTTTCATATTGGCTGCGTGTAAAGTGTGTAATATATTGGTGATATCTTTCATATGTTGTTCAGGGTTAGCTGAATATATATACGGTGCGTTTTTCAGTCCAAATGGTAGTCGTAGAAATTCATATTTGGCATTATTTATTGAAAATGCTGTTTTTTCCCTGTCTTCTTTTTTTATTTTAATTTGATGAAATCCTGATTCCAAATCTAACGTCGTGAAGTACTGTGCGTCTCCTAAATTTTGGAGCATCATGGTGATGTCCGGAATGGGATATCTATCAGCGATTGTTTGCGCATTTAACTTCTGGAAGTCAATAACCATGCGTCTTTTAGGGTTGCCTTGCTCGTCATTCCCTTTTTTCGAAACTGTTCATATGGGTGAATTGTACGGGCTTTTGCTTGGCTGTATTATTTCATTATCTAATAATTCCTTTATTTCAGTTTCTACAAATGCTCTATTCGCTTGGGGGTATGGATACTTTCTGACCCAAATAGGATTATTTGTTTCTGTTCTGATTTCTGCCTCTACTGTAGTTACGTACGGTAATGTTTTACTCTACTCATTTCTTTTTTATTTATTTCTTCTCCTATCATACGATTTATTCTTGTTAATTTATTCTTTTTCTCAATTAATACATTTCTTTCGGTATCTATCATTGCTTTCATTTACTTTAAACCTTTAATTCTTATCAAGAAATCCAAATCTTGTAAGGTATCGAGTTCTAAAAATTCCATACTGAATCCTATTATATTCACTTTCTTTTTATATTTAATTAATGATTTACCGTGTAAGGTAGCGGCTTGTTTTTTACCTTCTACTTCTATCCTTTTTGCGTGAGGGAATTTTGGATTAACATAATTTTCTTCTGCACCACTATCAATTAAAATATACACTGAGTTACCTTCTTCTGTGGTCCTTACAAGCGTTGGTAACCCATGCCTTAGAATAAAAAATATTCTTCCTGTTCGTATTCTGTATTTGATTGTTGATCGTGTGTAATTTGGTTGATCCGTTGATTCTTCGGTTGTATATTAGCATGACTTGTATTATCTCGTACTCGTTTGTATCCCAATGCACCTGCTACCTTCTTAAATGGATTTTGATAATTCTGTCGAGGCTGCGGATTTCGTGGTGGTTGTTGCTGATTCTTGTTGTAACCTTGTCTCGTTGGTCTACGGAATATGGTAGATGAATCGATATCCATTGGTTCAATTGGGGGTTGTTGTTGATAAGAATAATTACTCTGATGATTATTGCTGAAATTATGATTCTGATGATGGTTGTATCGTGGAATGTACTCGATGTTCTGATGGCGTGAATCATGTTGCATTGTACGGGCGATACTGTAGGCATCTGCTAATGTTGTGCAGGCTCGTGCATAGAGGGCATTCTTGAGAGCTACACTTCTCAGTCCAGTGACGAATGTTCTGATTGCTTTAGCTTGGATTTCTTGTGTCAATACTTGGACTATTCGTTCTTCCTTGTTTGTCATCTCAATCTTGGATAGCACTACATTCAATGCTTGGTTCAGATTGTCATAATATAAATGCAGTGGTAGTTCTTTTTGTTGTATTTTCATTATATCTTCCTCCAGAACGTATATTGGTCGTTTGTCGGCATAGGAATCGTCTAGCCTATCGATGATGTCTTGGAAGTTTCTCTTTACGTTGTGGTTGATCAGGATCTGTGCTGCTTTGCCAGTAATTTTTCCTCTGATCATTATTAATGCTTGGGCAAATATATTATGTCCTTCGAATTGTCGTATGTCTTGTATTAATGTGGTTGCTACTTTCCTCCAATTCCTGTATTCGTTGTAATCACCATTAAATTGTGTTAGTGTTTTAAACATATTCAGATCCACTTCTTCTGGTCTGGTGTAAGAACATATTTGTTCTGTTCGTTGTGGAATGGTTGCACTTTTTCCTAATTGTAATCGGCGACTACGTGGGTTAATGCAATTAAATTTGCTTGTTCTGTCATCTTGCTGGTTTATTTGTTGATTTATTTTACTAAAAATCGGTCTCCAGTTGTATTCTTAGAGCGCTGCTTGATATGGTATTCTTTCTATGAAAGCGTGTTGTTTGCTAAGGATGGTATATTGATCCTTTACTTTCAATTTGTTGTCGTATTAGGACTTTTATGTGAATCCCTTTTGATTGACGTTGTGTGGGATGATGCACTGGTAAACTTCTTGGATGGTTTAAATGAATCCTTTTTTTGTTTTCAGGGACTAGGTTCTTCCCTTTCAGGCCGACTGACTAAGGATATTATTGATGATCCTTTTTTGTTGCTGCCCCACGTTGGGCGCCAGTTAATTTATTTACTCGTTATGAATAAAATAAATATAATTTTAAGTCAACCAATGAGATTGGTACTGACTGATCCTTTATTCGTTTAATAATTCACAGTATACACATGTACTTAAGTACAGAACTTGTTACTCGGCAGTCGATAATGATAAAGTGACCTCGAGGCTATTGTTTCAGTTGCTTATATAGGCTATGCTTATCGCTGCTCATACTATTGAGATGCTAGTTGTTTACTAGTAAATAACTATTTGGGTTGTTATTGTTTGTTGTACTGATAGTGCGCTTCTATTATTCTAAGATAAAGTTGTTTTGATGATTTTTCTTTAATGTTTACTGAAAGATAAGGTTGTGGTTAAAGGTTAAAGTATTAACTCGCTCTATGTGTTCAGCACTTCAACCATTGAGTGTACATATTTTCATACATAAATATGTTGCATGTTGACAAATTTACAAACATTATGCGTATGGTCTGTCACATTTGTTTACATGCACACATAATTATATATGAGCACATGTGGGACCGCTAGATCTTTTAAGATGATATCAAAACTTTTAAACTTATTTAAAACTAATAACCTTAAACTTATATTAATTATTTGGGTAATAATACAAACTTTACTCTATTACATATTTTTAATGATTTTATGGATTCTTCATGAAATACATATGTATGTAGGTAAATTTTAATATAATGGGTTGTCAAAAAAGTCTTGCGGTATTTTTATTGAATTTTTTTTTATTGAAATTGAAATGAATTTTTGATGACTCATGCCCAGCTCTTGACCGATGCTACGGCTGCTACTATGCCGGTCTCTTTCGACCAATTCAGCGATTTTATCGCAATTTTCGACGACAGGCCTTCCGGAGCCTGGCGCATCTTCGACCACCTCTACACCAGAACGAAACGTTGAAACCATCGTTGTGCGGTGGAAATGGAAACTGTATCGGGTCCATAAACTGCACAAATTTTATTGGCGGCTTGAGATGCATTTTTGCCTTTATCGTAGTAGTACTGTAAAATATGCCGTATTTTCTCTTTATTTTGCTCCATGTTTACGAACGACTTAAAAGAAACGACAATCAATCAAACACTTGTTAGCGCGTGAAATTAGCTTTCCAAAAAGGTATAGCATGACCCGATGCGACGAATAAAACTAGAACTACGCGCTTTCAGCGCCAACTAGCGAAAATACCGCAAGACTTTTTTGACAACCTTTATGTGCATACATACTTATGTATATACTAAGTACATGCTTTGATACCAAATATATACGGATCATATATAAATTATATGCCGAGTCGGTTGCGCATAGAAAATAAACGAATCTGTAGGCGTACATTTCTTTACATTGAAATTAGGATTATATTTCTCATTTAACACCGAAAATGCTCAATTCTGCATGCATTATTACCAAAATATTTAATTAATGTAGGTTTAATAAAAACTGGTGCGTGGAGTGTAGTATGAAAGAAAACTAGTGAGAGGGAAAGGATAAAAATATAGTGGAGTGACCAACACTTTCTTAAAATCACATTTTATAAATTTATTATGCACATTTTATAAAGCAAAGTCCAAATCAATTATCATTTCTGGGTCCTGGCGGATTGATATCTATAATATTTACAATTGAATTATGATTATTTGTATAAAACCTTGGAATCACCAGTCAGAAGTCGTTTTATCCGTTGTAACCGAGCGATCATCGAAGAAACATCATTTCTAATATGCCACAAGACAAAATTAGAAATGAAGTCCATAAACCTCACGCTGTCAGATAAAACGATTCCTCATCGCGGGTGCTAATACTTTCGATTTGCAAAGAAAGTAAATGAAGACTGACTACAGAAATGATCCTGTTAAGCAGGGATAATGGGATGCCCAACTTATTCCAGTGTAAGAGCGCCTCAAAATAAGCGTTTTTTATAAAATTTCCATTGTGGCCACATCGAACAAAATAAGAATTTTTGGGCATTTAAATTGAAACACCCAACATTTATTACGATTGCAAATTATTATATACAGGACTTTTAATATATGACGAAACTACTTAAATCTTTTTTTATGATTTTATGATATATTAAAACAACTGACTTTTGATATTTCACTACTCAATACTAACAGACTTAATGTTAGTTCTCCTTTAATAAATGTTTTTAATCATTTGTAATTGAAAATTAATTATTCTATGCATCGCATTGCAAAACGTTTCATGAAATATACATATTTAAATTTCGAATTTTGTTTGATTTTCATTGTTTTAAATTTTTATTAGCGATCTTGAACGGCGGCAACAAATTCCTCCGTTTACATATATTTTTGGTATAATTTCAATCTGGCCGTTCCAGTCATTCCAATTGCAAAACGTCAAAACCTACCCAATCCAGTCAACTGTCAAAGTTCGGTAGGTAAGCGGTTCTCACATTTCCAGTGACAGGAGAGTTGGGGATCTCTTTATCTCTGCTGTGAAGTATAGTCTTAACTTTTCAACAGCCAACGCAGAGTATTTCAACCAAAAGTTACACAAAATAGTTGAGAATTCGCAGAAATGAAACAGAATGAAACAAACATACATATGCGTACACATGTGAATATGTCACCAACCAAAAATTGAAGCATTTTTCTACAAAAACAACAATAGCTCAAATAGCATAAGCATGGCAAGTGCTTCAAGTTCTCTGCTTTACTCTCATTCTCTCTTTCTCTCTCGCGTTAATTGTTCAACGCTATTCCCTCTCCACTGAAGCGTTAAACAATTATCGCAACCTTTTCCGAAGTCGTATAAGAAGTTTAACTTCAATAAGTTATATGTTTACTAGGGTGATTCAAAAAATTTTTTTTTTTTTTTTTTTTCAATTGGTACTCGCAAAAATAGGTTCCTAGACACCTCTAAGAAAGCCTCTCCAAATATGAGTTTTTAATTGTAACGGGAAGGTCCTGCGCCTAACGGTTTTCTATTTTTTCTTATTATCAGATAGAAAAATTTATATCTCGCTTCCAACTACTTGAAAAAATATCTTGTTAATTAGGTTTTGTAGGAAATTGAATGCTCTAAAATATGGTCTCTTATGATTTTTTCGTAAACCCAACCGTTTAAAAGATATTAACGGTTGAAATTTGACTATTTTTGGAAAAATTCTTTATTTCTTATTAATTTTATAACTCAATGAAAAAAAATTATTATACAATTATCCCGAATAGATTTTTGGAGAGGCTTTCTTAGAGGTGTCTAGGAACCTATTTTTGCGAGTACCAAACGAAAAAAAAAATTTTTTTTTTGATCCACCTTAATATGCATTGATGTTTGACGGTGAATATCTCGTAAACGCTTAACTTAATCGAAATATCATAGTAGACCATTTTTATAGAGCATTCAATTTCCTACAAAACCTAATTAACAAGATATTTTTTCAAGTAGTTGGAAGGGAGATATAAATTTTTCTATCTGATAATAAGAAAAAATAGAAAACCGTTAGGCGGAGGACCTTCCCGTTACAATTAAAAACTCATATTTGGAGAGGCTTTCTTAGAGGTGTCTAGGAACCTATTTTTGCGAGTACCAATTGAAAAAAAAAAAAAAAAATTTTTTGAATCACCCTAGTGTTTACATATTTATTTGCTGGGCATATGTTTAATGACACATTAAAAGACCAAGCGGTCGCGCAAATTTACGTACATATGAATATAATGTAATTATGTGTGCATGTAAGCAAATATGACAGACCATACGTATAATATTTGTAAATTTGTATGTAAATGTGTACACTTATTGAGCTTCATGTGAAATCTCCGTTGTCACATACTATACAACCAATGTCGAAGAGTCAATGTGTCGAAAAACTGACGCGACGACAAAGCGTCACAACCTTGTGTAGTTGGTAGAAAATCCGAGCTGTGCCGAAAACACAAACGAACGATCGCCAATTGCCACTGCTTCCCTTGCCGCCGTAACAGCCTCTCCAGCAAACTAGCGTAAATATGTATGTTTATGGATGTTTATGGATGAGTAAAAATTACATACATTTATATCGACGCATAAAATTTGCAGAAACGTTAGATTGGTTCATGACATTTACTTTTTGATAATTTCATTTAAATGTTGACTCATAATATGGCCATTTTGAGGGAAAACTTCGGAGAACAATTCATCTCAAGAAATGGACCCGTAAGTTGGCCACCAAGATCATGCGATTTAACGCCTTTAGACTATTTTTTGTGGGGCTACGTCAAGTCTAGTCTACAGAAATAAGCCAGCAACTATTCCAGCTTTGGAAGACAACATTTCCGAAGAAATTCGGGCTATTCCGGCCGAAATGCTCGAAAAAGTTGCCCAAAATTGGACTTTCCGAATGGACCACCTAAGACGCAGCCGCGGTCAACATTATCTTCAAAAAGTAAATGTCATGAACCAATCTAATCATGAGATTTTGCAAATTTTACGTTTTTTTTTAAAAAAAAAGTTATCAAGCTCTTAAAAAATCACCCGATATATGTGCTACATATAGACTGTTTACTACATCAAAAACGGCGCGCGCCTATAGATGTTTCACATCAAAAAACGGCGCGAAGCTTAAAAATAGAATAATTAAAAAAAGAAAAACAAGACTACCAACATATTGGGAAAAACACATACTTTTGTATGTAAATAAGTACGGAACATATAAGCAAAACGGAAAGGAAAAATCCCTCACGGTGACATACCCCAATCTCAAATACATCAGCAGTAAAGCGGAGAGAACACCAGTATAAAGGAATTGAACGCAGTGACATTGGCCCCCAAGTCATAGCCTCAGACAAAGCCCTCAAAGACCCTTGAAGCGTCACAAAGTGAGTGTATCGGCTCCATCTATTCTTTTAAAATTTGTAATTATTGGCATACACAATGTTGAAAGTAACAGTTCATCTTTCTAAAATGTATACATTGTATACATACATACAACCTGGGGTCGAATCGTTACATCCGTGAACGTATCACTCGTCACGTAAAATCCTGTATTTCGTATTATGACATACGTGATCGTAACGCTTCTATCGTAATCTGGCATGATGACATACGTGAACGAGTATATAAACGTATCCGTTCGTTCGAATCGTCATTCGAACGCGAACTACCAATCGTAATAGACAAATTTATGGAAATGTGAGCAAAATTTTTTTAAATTTTAAGTGTTTTATAATTTTTAGTAATAAAGAACAAAAAACAAGAAACCAATGAATGGAATATCTCATTAAAAATTAAAAAAACATGTATTTATATGAACAAATTTTTGTATTTTAGTTGACAATAAAAATAAAATTATTTACAAGGTTAAGGACATATACGTTTTTGAATTAAATTTGTTAAAGAATACTCTATTTGATCTCTTATCGTTTGGTCGATTACGGTGAAGCGGTTCGCTACCCCGGTGTCCATTTCTAGTATGTGATAAGAATCGCAAATTTGGGGGTCGTAACTTTTTGGAAATTTTATGCAGATGTTACGTAATGCCTCAAAAACGTTAGCAAATCTTCCACTTTTGTGGGGTGATACCTTCCTCTCTTGCCATATCCTAAAATTCTCCACCGTCTTTTTAAGATTCCAATGCTTTGTTCAACGATACCTCTATAAAGAAAATTTTGTTAATGAGGATTCATAATTTTTTGTTACACCTACGCTATAGCTACGATGTCTTAGCTATTTCCGCACTATTTTTTATGCCCATTACTTTCACTAGAGCTCAAATAAAAATAATAAAGTTGGATTCATTTTGACATTTAATTAGCTTTTGTTAGTTTATTGAAAATTTCGCAACAGTTTTGATAATTCCACATCTATTGTCACCTAAAAATACGATCCAAAGCAATGTGGAATTAAGAAACTATTGTGAAATGAAAATACATTACGATCCGTTTGCTAACGTACATATGTCATAATGCCAATCACCGCATACGATTGACGTATCCCGTAATTTTCTTTCGTGTGTTTGCCGATCCGTGCCCGGATGTAACGATTCGACCCCTGTTTGAACTTACGGTTAATTTCCAGGAAACCGAAAACCAAATATATGTATGTAAAAAAACACACAAAATTAATAAAAAAAATGTTTCAAGTATAGTCTTGACAACATTTTTCGGCAATATCCCTTATACTCAAAACGGTATAAGTAGGATTACGCAAAAAGTCAGCTAGGGCAATTTCAAAAATTAAAAGAGAAAAGAAAAAGAACAAAAACAACCATACATTTATGCACAATATTTACCACGTATGTACACATCTATATTACATACTTATATTACCAAAGTTGGAAAGCAAATTAATGTAACATACACACATACATATGTATGTATGTATCACCAACAACGTCAAAATTCTACAAAATTTGCATGTGTACTAAAAGTGCATACCTGCAATTTCCAATTCCTCTTCCCGCGTTATTCGTAATGCAAAATAATATACAGACATACATACGGCATACAATTTGCCTATGTTGTTATATATAACATACATAGGGTACAAAATTAAATTAAAATTTTAAAACTTATCGAAAATAATTACAAAATTTCGAAAAACTAAGCGGAGCGGTAAACGTGAAAGTTTAATTATTAAAAATTTTAAATTTTATTAATTAAAAACAAAAAAAACATAAATATATATATTGTCAAAATAAAACAGAAAAAAATTAAGAATTGGTAGAAAAAGTGCATACGTATTGGTATTCAATTGTCATATATAATTGGTTGTCAAAAAAGTCTTGTGGTACTTTTATTGAATTTTTTTTTATTGAAATTGAAATGAATTTTTGATGACTCATGCCCAGCTCTTGACCGATGCTACGGCTGCTACTATGCCGGTCTCTTTCGACCAATTCAGCGATTTTATCACTATTTTCGACGACAGGCCTTCCTGAGCGTGGCGCATCTTCTCCACCTCTACACCAGAACGAAAACGTTGAAACCATCGTTGTGCGGTGGAAATGGAAACTATGTATATCGGGTCCATAAACTGCACAAATTTTATTGGCAGCTTGAGAGGCATTTTTGCCTTTATCGTAGTAGTACTGTAAAATATGCCGTATTTTCTCTTTATTCTGTTCCATGTTTGCGACGCTATAACTCAAGAACGACTTAAAAAAAACGACAATCAATCAAACACGCGTTAGCGCGTGAAATTAGCTTTCCAAAAAGCTATAGCATGACCCGATGCGACGAATAAAACTAGAACTACGCGCTTTCAGCGCCAACCCATTATATTCAAAGACAAATCAGCACATTTTCAGCAATACCCCTTGTTCTTGTTAACATACAAGCAAACAGGATTGTAAGCATACTTATAACGTATGCACATAAACGCGCACATATCGTACACTCATAGGCAAAAGTTGTTAACCTTTCTTCGCAATCGCTAATATACACAGGTATATGCAAAGAAGTACGAAACAATAAATAATAAAATATAAAGAGAGCAAAAACAAAGTTAATAGTTCAACTTAAGAAGAACCGGTAATAAGGAAGAAATACGCGGTCGTTATTTCATACATTGCGTATATAACAAAAATACAATTTTATTTATCTTAACCCTGGTCGAGACCAACGGTCTGATACACTTAGTCGAGACCAATGGTGCTTGGCTAGGCCAAGTGGTGTTTACATACATTTGTATGGAAATACGTGTTGTATTTACGCTCATATATGTACAATATAGATACATTTTTGAAATTTCTTACCTCTCGATTTGGTTGAAATAAAATTGACTGCCTTGTTCACGCTTGGCGTAGCAATAGCGTTCACAAAAAATTTTACATTTTGAGAAAAATTACATTTTTTCTTAACCTTTTAAAACGCTCTAGCGGCTACAGTATTTAACCTAGGTGGGTTAAATAAATTGCACCGGTTAGGTAATTTAAAGAGCTTTCAGGAAATGTATAATTCGCTTTAATTTCTTTCCCATATTTTCACTTTTCTCATATTATCTAAATGCGGAGACTCTAAGGAATCTAAATCAATACAGTATCTAAAAGTACAAAACATGATTTCTGAAGAAAAGAGCCCATGTACACCTGCAGAAGCTACACGCTCAAAGCAAGGTGCTACAAAACAAAAAGGTTGAAAGATATTTCATATACTAAGTTTATTGCCGAGAGTGACAGTCTAATTCGATATTGCACTCGATTGTCAATTCTGAATCGGTATTAGAAATCAAAAAGAAAACTAGGCAATTTCTGGACACGTCTCCAAGCTACTAATGACGCAATAGTAGGATCTGACGAATCAGATCTACCTGAAAATTTCAAATCCTCCGCTTACGCCAAATATGAAAACAGCTTAGACCAGTACTAAGAAACGAAGGCTATGGTGTCCGATGAATTGAAATTAATTAAAGCAAAAGCACCTACTCCACAACCGAGAGTAGAGCCACCACAAACTCAAAGAAAAGAAGCTAGTTCAGGCATCCACTTCAGGGTGCCCGCATGTGACACTGAAATTTTACATGGTGGTTATGAACAATGGCCGTCACTCCGGGACATGTTTGCATGTGTGCATCACCAACCATCCAAAATTATCACAAGCGTAAAAATTGTATCACCTCCGATTCAAAACAAAAGGTCAAGCAGGCGTAATAGTCAAGCAGTTCGCTCTTAAGGCGAAAATTTTTGCTTGGGAAACTCTAAAAGCACGTTACGAGAACGAAAGAATATTAGTCGATAAACAAGTGACAATAGTAATTAATTTACCAAATTTACCAAAAACTCAGAAAGAAACAAGTGAATAATTCATAAAATTTCAATCCACTGTTTCAAATTGCTTGTCGGTTCTATCGAGACAGAATATTCCTACAGACAAATGGTACCCCATTCTGGTAAATATAAACACATCTGCATTACCAGAAAAATGGTTACTTTTGCGGGAACAATCGCTCTCATCACGACGAAAATGCCCAAGGGTAGATACAAAAACGGTCAGAACCAGAAACGTTCAAGACGACCTAAATCGAAGCTTCATTAGGCCCCAAGCTAGTAACAACAACAACTTAAATCGTCGTTTTTTCAAAACACAACCGTTCATATCCTAACAAAACAAACATACGTCATGCGAACTGTTTAAAGAAGGGCACAAGCTGAAATCTTGCGAGAAATTTAAAAAATTAAATATTAACGAAAAAACAATTTCGTGAGAACGGAAAAAATGTGTACCAACTGTTTGTCTCATGCGCATACGCTCATAGATTGCGAAAGCTAGCTAGAAAAAGCGCAGGAGTCTGCGAAAAAATTGCTGCGTTGGCAAATTGACAACGGCCAAAGATAAGCAGAATATCATCGTCGGAGGCTATTTAGCCATGCGATTGCCAACGTCACATACCAAGAATTGACATTCACACCTCATACCCGAATGAGACGGAGATAATGACTGTTATCAGAGCATCAAAGAACAACAAAACTCCTGGGCCGGATAAGATCAACCCAGAACTCCTGAAGGCTGATCCTCAGACGACTGCGCGGATACTGTTTCCTCTATTCAAAGATATTTGGTCGTCAGAATAGATACCAGACGAGCTGAAAGAAGGACTTATCGGAATGTAAAAATTAGAAAGCAATAATACTACTAAGTATGGTGAATAAAATAATAACGCACATAATTCACAAAAGGTTATCGCTGATGCATGGGCTACGTAAAGAACATACTAGTTTCAGACCCCATTGCTCATGTGTCGATCACATCAACACCTTACGAGTGATTGTAGAGCAGTCGGTAGAGTGGCGAACTCCTTTATACCTTTGCTTTATCGATTTTGAGAAAGCGTTCGACACTCTCAAAAATGATGCGTTTTGGAGAGCCCTAGTAAGCAAAGGAGTTCCGGAAAAACTAATTAACCTAATAAAACAGCTGTACTCAAGAGCTAGTTGTCGAGAAAGGTGAGGAAATATTTTAAGTAGCGTCATCCAAGTCAAGACTGGTGTCAGGCAGGGTGCGTGCTATCTCCCCTTTTATTCAATTTGGTATTATATTTGGTAATGCGTCAAGCGTGTGCGACTAACAGAGGAATATCTTGGGGTTTAAGCGGTTGCCTAGAAGATTTGGACTATGCGGATGATATCTGTCTGTTGTCTCATAAATATTCGCACATCTCCTTGAAACTTGAAGCTGTTAGTGATTTCGCCACACAAACTGGAGTTAAAATTAATAGAGCGAAGACAAAACTAATGTGCATCAACACAACCGAAACGCCAAACCTACAGATTGCTGAAACATGTCTCGAAGAAGTCGACGAGTTTTGCTATTTAGGTAGCATTATAACTAAAAATGGTGGATCGTATATCCAAAGGTCGCGCTGCCTTCGGAATATTGAGTAATGTCTGGAGATCAACACATACGTACGAAGCTAAAAATATTCGATTCAAGCGTGAAATTCGTTGTATTATATGGCTGCGAGACGTGGAATATTGCAGCGAATGTTTTACAATTGCTGCAATCCTTTCTTAATCGATGTCTTCGAAACATTATGCGGATATTCTGGCCTAACGTTATTAGCAATGCTAACCTCTGGATCGTAACGAAACAGCTACCGATCCATATCGAAATTTGACGTCGTAAATGGAAAGGGATCGCCCACAATCTGCGAAAGCCCACGATGACATTAGCAGAACAGCGCTAGATTGGAATCCGCAAGGAAGCCGAAGACGCGGGAGACCAGCCAACACCTGGAGACGGGAAGTCGAAGCAGAAGCACGAAAAGTGGTAATTCTTGGAGAGATAATGCATAGCTTTAATTAAAATTAATTATAATTTGTTTATTGAGGCTCTATGTTCCACCTAGGAACTATGGTAAAATATGTATATACAATGCCATAAGGGATATAACTCAATACATCATATTACAACTTTTTCCAGCTTCACTCAAAATAACGCCAATGTTAAAAGAGCTGGGGGATTCATTGCAACAGCAAATCCGACTTACAAAACTACAAGGCTACAACTGCCAACAAAACTGGCCAATTTTGAAATTGGGCAATAGAGTAGTACAAAACTCAAATAAAATCTACCCATCACCCTTATTTCCTCCCAAGCGAATAAGCACATTCAAGCAGAAGCTATTGTCTTACCGCAACTAACAAATATGCTTCAAAGCTATCATATAAATAGCAAGCATTGGCAAAAGGTTTCACACCTTAAGTTAGCAGACCCCAACTGCAACAGTCCCGCTCAAATAGACATTCTATTAGGCAGCGATCTCATTCCACAAATAATACTCGAAAGTGTTGAGAAATTTCGAAAACACCTCAGGCACAAAATATCATTTTCGTTTGGATACTAAGTTGCGGAACCAGTTACAACGATGACAACCAACGTTGAGGAAATCTCAAACGAATACATTAATACACGACTGAAGAAGTTTTGGGAATTAGAAGATCACCCCCTCATATCTAACACAACCCTAGAAGATCGATATTGTAAAGATTTTTACAAAGCCACAACTACTCGATAAGATAATTGCCGGTACGTCGTACGACTACCACTAAAGTCAGAATTTCCCCACACACTCGCCTTAGGTCATACCCGCAAATGTGCTATCCAACAGTTTTTAAGTGTGGAAAAAAACCTACTTAAAACAGGCGAGCTAAAACTAGAAAACGATAGCGTCTTAGGAGAATACCGCCATTTAGACAATATGGAGGAAGTCAGCTCTGAACGCGCAAAGAACCATAAATCTTTCGCAGAACTTTTAGGTCGAAATGAGCAACGTCCACTCATCAGATGTTGTCATCGTCCATGCCTCTGCACCATATAGCAGGACGGAAATAATGAGCGACTTATAAAGTTTGGTTTTTGTTCGTTGAGAGAGGACTTTACTTCTCAGTTCTCTCCTCAGTCCGAAGTAGCACCTGTTGGGTTGAGTTATTCTGCGTTGGCTTTCCAGGCTGACATTGTTGTTGGTGTTGATGCTGGTTCTTAAATAGACAAAATTATCTACAACTTCGAAGTTATGGCTGTCAACAGTGACATGGGTGCCAAGTCGCGAGTGCGACGACTGTTTATTTGATGACAGGAAATACTTCGTCTCGCCCTCGTTCACCACCAGACCCATTTACTTCGGAGCCTTACCCATTTTGGAGAAAACAGAACTAACGACGCGGTTGTAAGGCCAATGATGTAAATATCATCAGCATATGTGAGCAGCTGTACACTATTATAGAAGATTGTCCCTTCTCGATTCAGTTATGCAGCTCGAATTATTTTCTCCAAAAATAGATTAAAGAAGTCGCTCGAAAAAGAGTCGCCTTCTCGGAAACCTCGTTTGGTATCGAACGGCTCGGAGAGGTCCTTCCCGATCCTAACTTAGCTTTTGGTGTTGCTCAGCATCAGTTTACACCGCCGTATTAGTTTTGCGGGATACCAAATTCAGATATAGCGCCATAAAGGCAACTCCTTTTAATGCTGTCAAAGGCAGCTTTGAAATCGATGAAGAGGTGGTGTGTGTCGATTCTCTTTTCACGGGTCTCTTCCAAGATTTGGCGCATGGTGAATATCTGGTCAGTTGTTGATTTTGTGTTTGAATAGCTCGGCCGGCAATCCAGTCGGCCCCAACCGCTTTGTTGTTCTTCGAACTTCTTCAAGGTCGGGCAATGGAAATTTGCTCCGTCGTCTTCGAATCGGGAATCAGGTCCGCCTTCTCCTGGCGTTGTAATTTAAATCCATTCAGCAGGCGGGAGAAGTGTTTCCTCCATAATTTTAGTATGCTCTGGGCATCGGCCACGAAAAGGAAAGTACAACAGAAACTTTGGGGATTCAATGGAATGCGATATCTGACCAGTTTTCATACACTACTAAGTTAATATCCGCACTATCCGTTATAATAAAGAGGCAAACTTTATCTTCGGGGGCAAAATTTTTCGATCCCGCAGGATGGCTTTCGCCAATTATGAAACAAGCGAAAATCCTAATGATATTTCACTGATACAAATCCCACGATGAATAAATTATGCCCTATGGCACAAAGTCGAACTACATGGCTTCTGTGACGCCTCTGAAAAGGCATATTGTTCCACCATCTATGTGCGCACACAATCCGACACAAATATAAAGTATATCTCTGGTCTGATTCCGAAATTGTATTAGCCTGGTTAGAAAAAAACACCACATTCATGGAAGACATATATTTCCAATCGAACGTCTCAAAGCCTTGACCTAGTGGGATCAGCCACTTGGCAACACGTAGCCAGTGCTGACAATCCTGCCGATCTAGGTAAAAGAGGGTGCAAGCCTCTGCACTCAGTCACCATCACTCTTTGGTGGGGTGGTCCGCGATGGTTAACAAAATCTCCCGATTCTTGACTACGATCGCCCATGCGCAACGTAATTGCCCCAGAAAGTCGAAAAATCGACTCTTCTCACACGACATTAGATGATACCGACATTCTTAAACGCTTTTCATCATACTCCCGAGCACTTAGGCTTACATGTTTAATTTCATAAAGCGGCTCAAAATTAAAGTGAAGGGAGAACCCACGCTGTACACCCAAGGCGATACATTGACGCACCTAGACCTAGAAAAGGCAAAGGTCGCTCTTATCACTTATACTCAATCGCGCCACTTCAGCAGTGAGATGTCACTACTAAGAGAATTGAAGCCGATTGACAAAAAGAGCTCACTATTAATACTAAATCCATTTCTGGATACGAAAGGTCTGCTTCGTGTTAAAGGTCGGCTTGCCAAGTCAAGCCTGACATATAACGAACGCCATCCTCTAATAATACTAGAGAGGTCTCGACTTGTTACATTGCTCCTAGAGTATATACCCATACTAATGTTGCACACTGAACATCGCCTAATGCAGCATATAATCCGCCAAGAGATCTATATTTCTCGACTTAAGCCTCAAATATAAAAGTTCATTTTCATGTGCAAGATCTGCACTATGCATAAACAGAAGATGAGGACGCAGATTATGGGGAGGTGGGGGGTGGTAGGGGTTTTCACTTTCGACAAATCGATTTTTTTGGCTTATCTTATTGTTTAAGATTTCAAGAATATGTCCTTAAAATTATAAGTAATATGCTTAGAGTTATCGTCTTATTAGTCTCCTGGCCTTTAACGCTCTAACTCTAACAGATGAGGGCTATTGTCCTGACTCTTAAGGTAAATCCAAGTAGAAAAAGCCATTAAAATATATTTTATATTTATATGAATACTATACACTACAATACCTTAAAAGAAGACACGATCGTCAGTTTGTCATTGGACGTTCGGCTGTGCGCTTGTCATTTTATAGTTATTTAAAAAAAAATTCCTGTCTCAAAATGCTGAGAGTAAGTAAAGTTTCAAGAGGAGACCGTGAAAGTGGAAGAACTTATTTGTGTAGATCAAAAAAACGGTTTAATCCAAATAAATTAATTAAAAATGAGACCATCACAAAAAGTGCTTCATCGAAAAAAATCAAGCTAAAACCAGTGCAAGTGTACCAGAAGACGTTGAAAAACATTACCGAATCTTAGATTTTTTGCTTGTTTTTTCAACCATCGCAAGTTAAGTGAAATGTGCTCAGTGTAATGGTTCAGTTGAGTTTGCAAGCTGTAAAAAAGAAGGCCTTGGCTTCCAAATCCAAGTCAAATATGCAAATTGTGATCCACGCTATATACCGTCGAGTGAAAAAACTGGTCATCGCTATAAAATAAACACTCGTTTTGCCTTTGTAATGCGTACATTAGGTTTGGGCTTAGCAGGTTGCAATAAGTTTTGAGGGCTTATCATCTTATTTGGATCTCATGGAATCAATTAGCTCTGTTTAAATGAGTTAAGCATCCGCCCACTCTACCCGGTAAAACTGGCGCATCCTAATAAAATAGCTCAATTCACCACAGCTGATAACACCACACCCAGCTAGCGGTCACCACACGACGACATCGCATGCCGCTAAACCAACAATAAGGATTTGAATACTCGCCATACACACATTCGTTATCTAATATTCGTTCGACAAAAGTCGCCCATCCAAAACGTTTCATACTTTCCAATCCACGCTGGGCCGCGGAATTCTCACTTTGGCTTCAATCGTCATCGTCCCAACCGCGCCGACAACGATCCAACTCATCCTAATTCGATTCGACGCGATATATCATTTTCGCAAAACATTGTAATGCAAACAACGGATAACTTTGAATAAATTGTACCTTTTAAATAATCAACTATTTTTTTATTTTAAACACTCGCGCGAGTGTAAGCGCATACCGATTCACAACAGACGAAAAAATTAATGACGTGGAGAAAATGGGAGGATGGAGTCTGTGTAGAAGTTCACGCAAGTGAGGAAAGTTCTCTGATCGCCATTCACTTGGGAGTGGCCAGAAACGATTCTTTTACACATGGCTCAAGCAGCTCACTACTTCCGGTCTTTGACCAAGTATCCTCTGGGTAGCCTAAGAACATCCGTTCGAAGGCGAGCTGATGTGAGAAGGCGAAACATCCCCTACATAGGGTTGTGCGCTGGGTTTGGGACCCGCCACGTAAAAAACGCACCCAATGGAAAAGAATAACAAGCCTCGGATGAGAGACCCCCCTTTTTGATGACGACCATGGCAAACGAAATAAGGACTACGATTTGAGGGCATGCACCTGGAATGTCCGGACCCTTAATTGGGAAGGTGCTGCTGCTCAGCTGGTTGATGTCCTCGTTAGAGTGAAGGCTTACATCACCGCCGTCCGAGAAATGCGATGGACAGGAAAGGGACAGAGACGAATAGGCCCTTGTGACATTTACTACAGTAGCCATATAAAGGAGCGCAAGTTTGGTGTTGGATTCATGGTGGGAGAGAGATTCCGTCGCCGAGTACTATCATTCACTCCGGTGAATGAACGTCTAGCCACATTCCGCATCAAAGCGAGGTTCTTCAGCATATCGCTGATTTGCGCCCACGCCCCGACGGAAGCGAAGGACGATGTTATCAAAGAAGCCTTTTATGAGTGCTTGGAGCGCACTTATGAAGGCTGCCCCCGCCACTATGTCAAAATCGTGCTTGGCGACTTTAACGCCAGGGTGGGCAAAGAAGGTATCTTTGGCACTACGGTCGGTAAATTCGGCCTCCACGACGAAACATCCCCTAATGGGTTGAGGCTGATTGACTTCGCCGGGGCCCGAAATATGGTTATCTGTAGTACTAGATTCCAGCATAAGAAGATTCATCAAGCTACCTGGCTGTCTCCGGATCGAAAAACTACCAACCAGATCGATCATGTTGTGATAGACGGAAGACACGTCTCCAGTGTTTTAGATGTGCGTGCGCTCCGAGGTCCTAACATCGACTCGGACCACTATCTTGATGCAGCTAAGATTCGCACCCGCCTCTGTGCAGCAAAAAAACGCGCGCCACCAGAGCAGGGAAGGTTCGTCGAGACAGCTGCAACCACAACAGACAGCGAACGAT
>NW_026089624.1:16114903-16156966 GCF_024586455.1 Bactrocera neohumeralis
AATTTAAAAATGGTTAACCAAAAACAATAATCAAAATACACGCCTAAAACAGGTTGCTAAATTTATTTCAGAAAGTGACAGTTTCACAAGATACTGCACTAGATTTGACTCTTCACCGATTCAAGAAAACTATGAATCGTTATTAAAAATAAAAAGCCAAAATCTTAAAAATTTCTGGACTCGTCTGCAAGCGGTTCATGACGCCATATTAGAATCTGACGATTAAGACATACCACAAAATTTGAAACAATCGGCTTACGCAATATATGAAAACTGCTTTGACCAGTACGAAGAAACGAAAGCTATGATCTCCGATCAATTAAAGCTAATAAAGGCAATTGCACCTACTCCACATCCGAGAGTAGAGCTGCCATAAATGCAACAATATCAAGAGGCAAGTTCAGGCATCCGCCTCAAGGTGCCCGCATGTGACACAGAAACATTTTATGGAGGTTATGAAGAGTGGCCGTCCTTCCGGGACATGTTTACAGCCGTTTACATCAACCATCCACAACTATCAAAAGCACAAAAATTAAACACGACAAAAATAGAAGCTTAAATAGACCCCAAGTTAGTAACAAAACCAATTTAAACAAAACCTTTCACAAAATGCAACCGTTCATATCCCAACAAATAAAACATACGTCATGCGAGCTATGTAAAAGAGGGCATAAATTTACACTTTGCACGAGGTTTAAAAATTTAAAGGTTAACGAACGTAATAATTTGTCAGGTCAAAAAAACTTTGCACAAATTGTCTGTCACATGCACAGACATATAAAAATTGTAAAAGCAAAATTAGTTTCTTACGTTGTCAGAAAAGATACCATTCAATGCTTCATTACAGCAGATATCCTAACTTACTCCAAAAAAGCGCTTACATAAAAGTAACCACGGGTTTAGCAAAAGCAAATTCCGAAATCCTCAATTCTAAAAATTGCCAAGAGACACAATGTTGCTCAAAGGCACAAAAAGCTCAAACGCTGCACAGCGAAACACAAAGTGAACTAGTTACACAACAATTTACCACCATACCAACTCAAGTTGAGAAAAAATTAAATCAATACTTTAATTCACAATTAAGGAAATTTCAAGAGATAGGGAAACTTCCCGGAATATTACATTAAACTCTAGAAGATCAGTATTGTAAAGGCTACTCGAAAGTCACAGCTACTCGATCAAATAATGGCCGGTACGTCGTACGACTACCCTTAGAGCCACAATTTTCCAATACTCCACAAATTGATACAAAAAACAAAGTCAGACTTACCACTGACTGTTCAAATTATTAAAAGCACATACAAATTTTCGGCCCCGCAAGATTTCGCCAATAATAGAAAAAAAAACAATTCTGAACAAATCCTAGAGCGGTGGCTGGCTACTAAACGCCAAATTAGTGCATACGCACTAAAACATAAAATATAACACAGTTCGGTATCAAAAAGTCGAAAAATCGACACTTTTCATAAATTTCCAAAAATAAATAAAATCTCAAAAGTAAGTTGAGAGATCACAACACTCCCAATGCGTTAAAGTGACGCACATACAGTTACAAAAAGCAAAGCTCGCTCTTATCGCATCTATTCAAGCGCTTCTCATATGGGTGAGTTATGGAAATCAGCCGTTGAAGCCGTTTTTTGTTCACGGCCACTCCCTCGCAAGATCCCTATATTGTCACAGTCCTAACTCCAGGGCTAAGGAGTACCCATTCTGGCCGTATCTGAGCCAGGCGTGGAGTTACTATCCTTCATAAGCCGAGAATAAATTAAATGCAAACAATTGCGGATCATACAGAAAAGGCAACAACCGGTATACCAAACCGATAAAATAAGAAATTTTAAATAACCGCTAATAAAATTAATAAAAGCAAACAACTTTTTTGCAATAAGTCGTCAAAACACGCAAAAGCAAGCACCAATACTTACGCAAAAAAAAAATTCTATTAAAACCAAAATCTCTTCTTACAGCTAATATTCTGCGCCCTCGGCTACTCCACCAACAGTAAGCTGAATTTCATATCTCATATTATACATATAAAACTAGCAAAATATTCGCCTAGGGAGCCCAGGATGTTTAAATGAGTTAAGCATCCACCTACTCTACCCGGTAAAACTGGGCATCCTAATACATTAGCACAATTCACCACAGCTGATGACACTACAACACAACTCAACTCACCTGTACACCAACCCACTCAACAAAAAGGATGGGCAACGGGAAAGCAGACACAATTCGATAATCAACATTAGCATAGACACTCAGCACTCGATCAGCAACATTAGTATTCAACATTTGTTCTTGACACCCGCCGACACCAGCTTTTGATTAGTTACTTCGTACCTTGATCTTGTGCGCTACGGTCAAGTCGATACTAACGCGATACGACGACGTGCCTGCGCGGTAACTCCTTTGGGCACCCAATTCTTTGCGTTGCGTTCAATGCGTTTAAGGCGGTAAGGCGGCCTGCACAATCCAATATAATATGTGAAAACAAATGTTTGTTTTATATATACAGTCAAACCTGGGTAAGTGAGAACTGGATTAGTGAGAAAACTCTATAAGTGAGAGTTATAGCCAGGACCCGTCATTTTGAGCTCCCAAAACCTCTATTAGCGAGAAACAGAATCCACTGTAAGAGAGAGTCGTTTTTCCTTCATGGACCTCCGTAAGTGAGAATGCTACTTATCTATACCTCTATAAGCGACAGTCAAGCTTTATTTATTTATGTATATTATTTAGGAGGAACTAAAGTTACAATAGGAATACATACATACATTAAAGATACACACATATAGTAACAAATGACAAAACAAATTACAAAATTTAACTTCTGCTATTATATGGCTCATTCTTAACTTTCGTGGAACTTCCTACAATTGTTTTTGTATTGTTTTCTTGTCAATATTTTGCCTACTCTATTGCACGGAACTAAATAACGTTGTTATTTTATCGTACTCGGGTTAGCGAGAAACCTCTATAAGCGAGAATAAGATTGTGCTCCCTTGAACTCTCGCTTATCCAGGTTTGACTGTATTATATTTATTTTATCAGATAATATTAATCGTTTCTTTCAGACGCTATTATTATTTTTATTTAATTTTTTTTATATTTTATAACTATTTTTATTTAATTAATCTTTCTTTTTGTTTTAGATATTATATTTAAATTTTATATAATTCTATTTAATTATTCTTTATTTTCAGATATTAATAATTTTTTTACTGAATATATTTGTAATTCTGTAAAAGAAGTTTATTAATAAAGAAAAATAAAACAAAATTAAATTTTAAATATTTGTTTAGAGTTCTAAAAATATTTTAAATAGGAAAAATGCAACCCTGCATCAGCTGACGATAGGGGTAATTAGAGCAGTTCAGCTATATTTTTACATAAATAATGTATATTTTTTTTCTTTTTCAAAATTATTTTATTTATTGTATCTGCTTTTTCTTAAAGCCTAACAATAAGTAATAAAATCTTAAATCTATTTCTAAATCTAGACAGACTCAAGCAAGTGATTGAGCTGTTTTGGTGATACGTCGCTCTTTAATACGCAGGCATATATCTTCTTTTAAGTCGTGTTTGATCGCAGGAATGTACCAAAGCATTAGCCAACGGGTTTGGGTGATCTCGGAGTTTAGATATATATTTAATTCTGCTGTCTTCTACTTCTTTTTTTACCGTCCTTTCGGATTAATAAGAGCCCAAGTAGGTGTGTTTTGCGTTGTAATCTCCACCTGCTAGAAATCTTTGACCTAGTGTTTCAAAAAAGTCTTTAAATTCGATTTCTGTAATTTTAAAACGAGGAGGACAGTATATAGCCGTAAGGTTTAAGTCACAACCCCGATTTTTTAGTGATATTGTTGTAGCTTGTAACTGTGGTGTAGCATGAGATTCTAGAGCATAGTGGCTTAAACGATTTCTAATCAACACTGCCATGCCACCATGCGCTTTACCATCCGGATGATTTGTAATATATAGGTATATTGAAATTATTTTTATTTGTTTGATGAGTTTCTGAAATAAGCATTACATCTATATTCTTTTCAGACAGAAATCTGATAATCTCTAATTTATGTTGGTTAACACCGTTAGCATTCCATATACAGATATTTAGTAAGCTCATTTTTTACTTAATAAATTTTGCAGCATTTTATTAAATCTTGGATCATGTTTTGCATGGTCGACATGAATTGTGTCATACACTGTGTAAGATTTATAGTCGTAGTTTCAAAACGTCCATTTGGAGGATTTTGCGGCAGTTGCATTTGCACAGTGTTGCCTTTCGCCACATTTACATAGCTTCCTTGCATATTGTTATTGTTAGAAGTAATAGGATTTGAACTTTTTTCTGAGGTTGCTATAATTTCATTACGAGGTGTTTGTAACATTTGGTTACGACGTGCTTGAATGCCCTGTGACAACTTCGATTTCAAATCTTTATATACAGGGCAACCTCTGTAGTTAGCAGTGTGATTTCCTCCGCAATTGCGGCATTTTTTATTTAATTCTTCTTTCTTAAGGGTGCATTTAGAAGTGGGATGTAAATCACCGCATACCACACAAACACTGCGCAGAGTGCAGTATTATTTAGTATGCCCATATTCTTGGCAGTTAGTACATTATACCGGACCGTTTCTTTTATGTAGTTCTTCCACAGTTACTCTACGATGCAGCAAATATTTGAAATTATATATTGGATGGGTCTTATTTTTTTAAGTTGATTCGAGTTCGGCAACAATTAAATTTTAAACATTGGCTGTGGTACTTTGTTTCTATTAAATATATTTACAACTGTTTTAATTACAAAACCACATTCTTCCAATGCTTCTTTGACTTCACTAGAGTCTACGACGGACTCTATACCCTTGATTACAACAACTAGGCCCTTAGAGCTCTTCAGTTGATACGAATAATAATTCTTGTTCTTATTTGACAAAAATTTAACTATGTCCATTAAACTTTTTTTAGTGTAGGACTGAATTTTTGTTTCATCCATATTGCCTTTTTTCAAAGGCACTAAATATATGGAAATTGTTAGTACCTACAATTTTACTAAATTCAGCAACGAGAGCATTACTACTACGTTCGCGCAAATATATTGGAGGTGGTTTGGCGTTAACGACTGTGGTGGTACCCTTCGCATCGTCGTCTGATCCATTGCTTAGTAAGGCAAACCCATTGGCATTTAAAACTTCCGGTTTGTTCTTAATTCGTGTACCGCCTTGAAATTTCTTGGGATTGACCGCTGACTTTGAGGGACTCAATTTCCTTTTTATATTAATGTAGCGGTCAATGCCAGTCTGTACAGACTGGCCTTTTTTTATTGGTACATTCTCACCTTGCTTTATGTTGTTCTTCGCTGCCTGCGTACTTGCTGGTACCTGTTTAGTTGGTGGTGTGATCACGTTTGCTGCTGGTCGTTGTTGACTGCCGTTCTCTTCTGCTTTTGCCTTGTTGTTGCCTTGTTTGTTGGTAGGAGCTGCACATGCAGGCTCGACAAAGCTGAAGTAGGCATTCAGAGAATTTGTTTTTGTTTTATTTTCCACTTATTATTTGTTATTTTATTATGTTTATTGTTTGTAAACAGTTTATAATTTTTATGTTTTGATTTGCACTTTCGACGTTATTGGCTAACGCTTGCACTTAATGCACTTTTTTAATATTTGTTTATTTTGTTTTATTTTATTTTTGTTTTTTTTCGAAAGTTTCTACGGAGCGCATGAAAACACGTCCGTTTAGATTGAAAGCTCATAGGTGACCATCTCACACATGTATACATACGTGTGAGGCCTATGGCAAGCTCACTCACTCAAAACCACTTTTTAACCTACTGTTTACCTAGTTTTTTCACCACTTTTGGCTGTCAGGGTGAGCGATAACATATAACACATTAGCTCAACCGACAAATACTCAAAATTTTGCCACTTTAGACAAATGAATTCAAGAAAAGATACATTTTGTATATCGACAAGATACTTTCACAAACATAACAAAACGCAAAATTTTTAATGACTGATAACGAATTATCATTTACCAGCATCTGTGCACAACAAATTTACAAACGACTGAAAATAACGCACACCAAAAGGCTACCGTTCCATTCTACTACAAATGGACAAGTTGAGCGTACACACAGTACAAGTATTGAACTCACGAAAGTTTTGGCTGATCAGAATAATTCAGCGCCGGAAGATCAAATTTTTGGAGCTGTTGGCAGTACAACCAAACCATTCATTCCGTTACCAACGAAAAACCCGAGGACGTGTTTTTTAATCAAAGGGGGTATCCCGACATCCAAGAACGACTACAACGAAACCAGAAAAGAGTTTTGCGATATCATAATCGCAATCGACAGCATCTGGCCTATCATCGAGGTGACGTGATATTTTCGAAAATGCACAGGCGTAATAAAAACGTAAGGAAATACGCGAAACATATTGTAAAGGAAGACAACGGTAAGACAGTAACGATCGACAAAGGAAGGGTTATTCATAAAGATAACATTAGAGTAAAGGCATGTAAAGAATAATTGAAAATCCGAAAGCAATAAATGAGAATTTAATCTTAACAGAGATTTATAACGAATTGCTAACAATAACAAATACTAATAATTTTGCAAAAAACAACAATTTTTACTCTGGCACACTTAATTTGAATGATGTGCACGAATTAATAAACCATGAGGAGTTGTATCTTCCACTAATTAATATATTGCAATATTCTGATATCCATATTTGTTACCTAGAACAGGCTATAATTACAATTTACAAATACCCAATACTCGAAACTAAATGTAGAGTATTTAATGTATTCCCTTTATTACAAAAGCATGGTAAAATTAATTTAGATCCTAAGATAACAAAATGAAATAATTATCAAAGAGTTTCAAAATGTAAGAATTTTTTCAATCATTTTTTTTGTAAATCAGAACCCTCTGATAATTGTACTATCAAAATATTAAACTGTAAATCAGCACAATGTGAAACAATTCATGAAAATAACGCACCACTCCAAGTTTTAGAAAGCGGTCACATCTTGACAGATTATGTATGATCATTCTTGGAATATTATGCCTATATATGGTAAATGAATTATTTGAGATCGAAATGAATCATTTACAACAACAGCAATGAGCAGCAAAGTAGCGAGAAGGCTCTATTTTAAGAAGAAGGGGATTTATTGACGCCGAAAATAGCCTAAATAAATATCGCACTTAATCTAAACAAACATGAAAATTCCCGAATCCAAAGTGCAGCTGACCAAATGCGATAAGAGATAGATAAGTGTAACAAAACTACATTAGTTTAGCAAGTAAGCAATCATTCTCATAAGGATGTATAAATAGCTGTAAGATTGTAAAAAGTAAGCAAAAAAGAATTATTTATAAAACAGGCATCACGAAAGTAAGTGAAGTGCTCAAAAGATAATACTTTTTACTCAAAACAAACTGTTTGTTAACTCGCGCAGGTCGTTGTTTCCTTGATCGTGATACAGAAAAAAAGCCTGGGCCGCTACTCGTTTTTCCTTTTTGTTAATCTGATATAGCGGTGACATTGTGGATGATGCATAGTGTGGGTGTTGGTGTGTGGCGAAGTGATGTGGAATGTGTGTTGTGAAATCGTGAAATCGTGAACGCGGTGTGTCGCTGTTGTGCATCTCCATAGTGTTGTGTGCTGGTGTGGTACGTTGAGGATCATTTGGCCAGGGAGAGAAACCTATAAATCTGCAGTCAACCGGAAGTTATGTATTCTCGACGAGCTTATCATTATATTGGTCATCAGATAAGCAAAATATTTTGCCATTGTCGGCAAAATATCCCGGTTATGACCATAACTCGGATCATTCTCCAATCTGCTCAACCTTTAGTGAAGCCGTCATCTTTAAAGACAAAACAGCGGCCTTGCACAATAAATTTAAATATTGGGAATACTTTAGAAAGATCATGGAATGTTATGAAAGAAAATTGACTTTTTTAATTCGCTCAGCGAATTCTGTCTTTACAAAAAGTAAACAAAAGAAAATTTATTAAATTGTAAACAAAGAATCAAATAAAAAAATAGTGCACACAAATGGAGTCATATGTAGAAGTTCACGCAAGAGAGGAAAGTTCTCTGATCGCCATTCACTTGGGAGTGGCCCGAAACGATTCTTTTACATATGATTCAAGCAGCTCACTACTTCCGGTCTTTGACCAAGAATCCTCTGGGTAGCCTAAGAACATCCGTTTGAAGGCGAGCTAAAGTGAGAAGGCGAAACATCCCCTCCGCAGGGTTGTGCGTTGGGTTTGGGACCCGCCACGTAAAAAATCTTACCAATGAAAATTAGCAATCAGCCTAGGATGAGAGACCCCCCTTTTGATGACGACCATGGCAAACGAAATAAGGACTACGAATTGAGGGCATGCACCTGGAATGTCCGGACCCTTAACTGGGAAGGTTCCGCTGCCCAGCTGGTTGATGTCCTCGTAAAAAGAAAGGCTGACATCACCGCCGTCCAAGAAATGCGATGGACGGGACAAGGACCGAGACGAATTGGTCCTTGTGACATTTACTACAGTGGCTATATAAAGGAGCGCAAGTTTGGTGTAGGATTCGTGGTGGGAGAGAACCTCCGTCGCCGAGTACTATCATTCACTCCGGTGAATGAACGTCTAGCCACAATCCGCATCAAAGCGAGGTTCTTCAACATATCGCTGATTTGCGCCCATGCCCCGACGGAAGAGAAGGACGATGTGACCAAAGATGCCTTTTATGAGTGCTTGGAGCGCACTTATGAGGGCTGCCCCGCCACGATGTCAAATCGTGCTTGGCGACTTTAACGCCAAGGTGGGCAAAGAAGGTATCTTTGGCACTACGGTCGGTAAATTCAGCCTCCACGAGGAAACATCCCCAAATGGGTTGAGGCTAATCGACTTCGGCGGGGCCCGAAATATGGTTATCTGTAGTACTTGATTCCAGCATAAGAAGATTCATCAAGCTACCTGGCTGTCTCCGTATCGAAAAACTGCCAACCAGATCGATCATGTTGTGATAGACGGAAGACACGTTTCCATTGTTTTAGAAGTGCGTGCGCTCCGAGGTCCTAACATCGACTTGGACCACTATCTTGTTGCAGCTAAGATTCTCACCCGCCTCTGTGCAGCAAAAAACGCACGCCACCAAACAAAAGGAAGTTTCGACGTCGAGAAGCTGCAATCACAACAGACAGCCGAACGATTTTCTACTCGGCTAACACTCCTGCTCTCTTAGAGCACTCGTCAACAACTCGGTATAAGGGAACTGTGGGACGGCATTTCGAACTCCTTACGTACAGCTGCAACCGAAATCATTGGTTTTCGGAAAGTGCAAAAGAACAGCTGGTACGACGAGGAGTGCCGTGTCGCAGCGGAGAGAAAACAGGCTGAGCATACTTAAAGCATACTTAAATTATGGAGGGAATACTTCTCCAGCCTGCTGTATGGCAGTGAACGCACAACACCAGAAGAAAGAGAACCCGATTCCCAAATCGATGACGATGGAGCAGACGTTCCATTACCCGACCATGAAGAAGTTCGAATAGCAATTACCCGCCTGAAAAACAACAAAGCGGCAGGGGCCGATGGAGGCGATGTCCGAATTTGGTATCCCTGCAAAACTAATACGGCTGTGTAGGCTGACGTTGAGCAAACCAAAAGCTCAGTCAGAATCGGGAAGGACCTCTCCGAGCCGTTCGATACCAAACGAGGTTTCAGACAAGGCGATTCCCTATCGTGCGACTTTTTCAACCTGCTTCTGGAGAAAATTTAGGACGGCGGTGATGTCAGCTTTTATTTTCACGAGGACATCAACCAGCTGGGCAGCGGCATATTCCCAATTAAGCGATCGGACATTCCTGGTGCTTGCCCTCAATTCATAGTCTTCAATTCGTTCGCCATGGTCGTCATCAAAAGGAGGCTTTTTGTTTCTTTTCATTGGGTACGTTATTTAAGTGGCGGGTCCCAAACCCAGCGCACAACCTTGTGGAGGGGACGTTTTGTTTTCGCACTTTAGCTCGCATTCAAGCGGATGTTCTTATGCTACCCAGAGAATACTTGGTCAAAGACCGGAAGTAGTGAGCTGCTTGAGCCATATGTAAAAGAATCGTTTCTGGCCACTCCCAAGTGAATAGCGAGAAGAGAAGTTTCTTCACTTGCGTGAATTTCTACACATGGCTCCATCCTCCATTGGTCATAATCTAACCAATAGAAATCATATAAATGGTAGTAGTTGTTTTATCTATGTGTCAGCCACAGTAAAGCGTGGACGGGTCCTCTAGTTTAACCCTTCTGTTACCTTAAGGTCATCTCGTGACCTTTTATGTTATTTTTGCTTATATTTCATAAAATACACAAAATTCCTTTTATGAATACCTGCATTGAGTGAAATCGCTTTGAAAAAGTGCAAAATATTTTTTTATAATTTGATAAAAAACATGGCAGAATCAAAACTAACGTGTGGGTAGCATAAGGTCATTCAGTGACCATCTGCTGTTCAAAGTGGCAAGAGAAAGTTCCGCGCCATTTTCGCCAATTACTTTTTGTGTAAAACGACAGACATTGTAGATATTTTATAAAGTGAAACGTAACCGAGCATCGGTGAGTATTTTGATTGATTTGAAAGGAGTATTATCTGATTCAGCAAATTTGTCGTTTGACAGAAACCCAAACAATAATGGAAGACATTGTGGATATTGATAAGTATAGTGATTTTGAGGACGATGAGAATGTATTGGAAGAATTGCCAGATGGCGAATCTTCTGAAAAGTATGGTACATTGCTAGTGAAGAAGAAGACAGTATTGCTGAAGCTGATATAAGTAACATTCCCGTGTACTTTTCACCGACAGCAACCAATAGCACTAGAGCCAGAACAGAAAATATAATTCGACGACACCCCGGTTACAGTATATTCAGTTCACCGAATATCAAATATAAAAGAAACATTTGACCTGTGCTAGAGTTCACCAACATCGAGGGTGCTAAAAAATTGGAGAGAAGTATAAACCAATTGATGAAATAGATTTTTAAAGGATTTTTGGGTATTTTGATATTAGGAGGTACTTCAAATGGCATATTTATACAATATGTACTTGCTAAAATACATATAATTTAGAAACAGGCGTTTATCGGTCGTACAAAGAAAGTCTCCGCATTCTTTAAAATGAAGTTCATGGTCGACAAATATTTTGCGTTGTAATGTCACTTATAAGTGACAGAGATAATCGCAGAGCGAGAGTATATGATAAACTTGCTCCAATTCGGGATTTATACGAGAAAAGGGTAGCTAACGTACCACTACTGTTTGTTAACTATGAGAACGTAACAGTCGATGAGATTTCTTTTAGAGGCATGCCAAGCAAGTCAAGTAAATACGGGATGAAGGCATGGGTAGCTGCGGATTTGCGAACAAAATGTTGCCTAAATAAAAATAAGAAATAAAAGATTTTCATAATTCTAAAAAATCTGGAGTAGACACAATTTACCAATTAGTAGAGACAAACCAATCGTTGGCCCTTAGCTGTCTTCTCGAATGTTGTAGATGTTTCGGCGCTAAATGCCTAGCTTTTATGGACAAAAATTCACTCTAATTGGAATGCCTCAAAAACATATAAGCGCATGATTTTCTCGAAAAACGTGGCCAATACCTTGTTCAGGGTGAGTTAACTCGTAGAAAATGCATACATAAAAAACAGTTGTCGGCCGGTATTGTCAGGAATGTCTGGGCAGAAGCAGAATAGACAAGTAGGTACTTCGGCCGATGTTGCTCTAAAAAAGAGAAAAATAATTCAGCGAGCCACCTGCGCATTAATTTAAATTCATAAAATCTAAGAAATGTTAAGAACAAAAGAAAATTATAATCAATACAACTGTGAAATGTTAAATTCAAACTTAATTTGTAGACATTTAAATTAAGAAATATTAGAAAAAAACTAAAATCACAAGGTTTTTATAGGATACCATTACAAAACTCCGACTAGGTCATTCCGTGACCTTACACATGTGCAACTTTTTACTAACATAACAGAAGGGTTAATATAAAATAAAAGTGTAGAAACGAGTTTCTGAAGTGTTTTTAGATAGCTAAAATTGAAAGTTAAAAATAGAAGTGTAAAACTCATTATAAAACGAAGAAACACGCACTTAAAATGTTTGTATTTTTGGATTTTCTATACAAATATCTTAAAAACCATAATTCAGCGGCAACTATTATTACAGAAATGTCACAATGTCAGTTTATATTTGTATTTAACCCAATGAATATTTAGAAAGTTATTTCGTACATTTACACTTATGGACACATTTTTAGGTGTGGGCTTAGAAAACAGACACAAAGGCCCAGCACTGTGATAAATTCCACGAACTTGCTGTGCTGGATGTGATGTGATCCCTGTCCACGTAGATAAGTCCAGAGACCTCCTTGAGCCTACGTCTACGAATTGCTGGGAAATATGAAATCAGGTGATCTGAAGTTTCCGGTTCTATGTCGAAAACCGACAGTTTACACAAGAAGCCATTCCCATGTTGGACTTGCACTCAGTAAAGAGCGCGACAAGGATAATTAATTTGTGTCGGGATTTGTCTTTAAACCTTGTTAAGTTGTAGCCTTCCAATAGCAGCTTGGTATGGCGCATCGGCCAGCTCGATGCCGGCTACCCCTTTTTGCCCCGACTCCTAGATCAGATCTACACGGTTGCACACTGATAGGCGGTTCAGCCTTTCTGTACAACCCTCCGCTAATAGCGATTTGAGTTCATAGGCTGAGGTCGCTTTTAGTGCCGCTTAACTATCACTGAGTAAAGCAATGTGCTGGTTACTATAGTCGCGATTTAGATTAATTCCTGCACACTGACTAGTAAGAAAGACTCTTGCTGGAAAGATGCTTGTAAAAAATTCCGTTGGTATGAACAGCTTGGTATGCGGTTCAGCAATGTCTGCTTCAATGCTTTCCGGTGTTTTCGAGTCATCAGTGTACCACTACCATACCATAGCTTTACCATACAGTATGGTATGCTTTACTGCCTGTATGATAAGATGGAGCGGTCTTTGCAGATTCGATAGTTGAAGACCTAGTAAAGACTGCTTTGCCTACGATGCCCAAGCAACCGCTTCATAATTGACAATAGACCTTACGAGCATGGTATACAGGCACTTGATGATACTTGGCTTACAGCCCGAGAATGTATCGACTAGGCGTCTGCATATCATGAGTGCTTTGGTGAACAGTAAAACAGTTTTCAAATTTCTTCTGTATCAAACGTGAGAGTTCACGTTTGACTCTGATCTTCATTATTAAAATTTCTTTCCTCGATACATTTCTTAATTCTAATCTCTTAACAATGTTCATATGTATGTATATGTGTTTATGTTTCTTCTTCTTCTTAATTGGCGTAGACACTGCTAACAGGATTATAGCCGAGTTAACAACAGCGCGCCAGTCGTTTCTTTCAGGTCCTTTCAACGGAGTGGAAATCTTCCTCTTCCTCTGCTTCCCCCGGCGGGTACAGCGTCGAATACTTTCAGAGCTAGAATGTTTTCGTCCATAAAGGACCATAAATCTTTCGCAGAACTTTTCTCTCGAAAACTCGAAACGTCGACTCATCAGTTGTTGACATCGTCCAAGCCTCTGCACCACATAGCAGGACGGGAATTACGAGTGACGTATAGAGTTTGGTTTTTTTTTTTGTCGGGAAAGAACTTTGCTTCTCAATTGCCTACTCAGTCCGAAGTAACACCTGTTGGAAAGAGTTATCCTGCGTTGGATTTCTTGGCTGATATTGTTGGTGGTGTTTACGCTGGTTCCAAGATAAACGAAATTATCTACGACATCAAAGTTATGACTGTCAACAGTGACTTGAGTGCCAAGTCGCGAGTGCGACGACTGTTTGTTTGATGACAGGAGATATTTCGTCTTACCCTCGTTCACTGCCAGACCCATTTACTTTGCTTCCTTCCAGTCTGGAGAAAGCAAAGCTAACGGCGCGGTTGTTGAGGCCGATGATATCAATATCATCGGCATACGCCAGCAGCTGTACACTCTTATAGAAGATTCTCTCTATTTAGTTCTGCAGCTCGAACTATTTTCTCCAGCAGCAGGTTGAAGAAGTCGCACACATTGGAATCGCCTTGTCTGAAATCTCGTTTGGTATTGAATGGCTCGGAGAGGTCCTTCCCGATTCTGACTGAGCTTTTCGCGTTGCTCAACGTCAGCTTACACAGCCGTATTCGTTTTGCGGGAATACCAAATTCAGACATCGCGTCATAAAGGCAGCTCCTTTTTGTGCTGTCGAAAGCAGATTTGAAATCGACGAAGAGGTGGTGTGTGTCTATTTTTCTTTCACGGGTCTTTTCCAAGATTTGGCGCATGGTGACTATCTGGTCGGTTGTTGATTTTCCAGGTCTGAAGCCACACTAATAAGGTCCAATCAGTTTGTTGACGGTGGGCTTTAATATTTCACACAATACGCTCGATAGAACCTTATATGCGATGTTGAGGAGGCTAATCCGACGGTAGTTGGCGCAGATTGTGGGGTCAACTTTTTTATGGATTGGGCATAGCACACTTAAATTCCAGTCGTTGGGCATGCTTTCGTCCGACCATATTTTACAAAGAAGCTGATGCATGGTTCTTATCAGTTCTTCGCCGCCGTGTTTGAATAGCTCGGCCGGCAATCCGTCGGCCCCTGCCGCTTTGTTGTTCTTCAGGCGGGCAATTGCTATTCGTTCTTCATGGTCGAGCAATGGAACGTCTGCTCCATCGTCATCGATTGGGGAATCTGGTTCGCCTTCTCCTGGCGTTGTACGTTCAGTGCCATTTAGCAGCCTGGAGATGTGTTCCCTCCATAATTTTAGTATGCTTTGGGCATCGGTGACTAGATCACCTTTGGAGGTTCTACAAGAGTATGCTCCGGTCTTGAAACCTTTTGTAAGCCTCCGCATTTTTTCGTAAATTTTCGAGCATTACCCCTCTCGGTCAGCTTATCAAGCTCTTAGTACTCACGCATTTCGGCCTCTTTTCTCCTACTTTTTCTGTCTGCAAATTCGTCTCGCTCCCCTTTCCAAATCTCGCTATCTATCCCATCCCGCACGTGTTACAGTCGATCGTAACGTTGCGTGGTAGGCAGCCTGCTTTCTCTTCGCTGCAACACTGCACTCCTCGTCGTACCAGCTGTTCTTTGGCATTTTCCGAAAACCAATAATTTCGATTGCAGCTTTACGTAAGGGGCTTGAAATTCCGTCCCACACTTCCCTTATACCGAGTTGTTGACGAGTGATCTCAGAGAGCAGGAGTGCAAGTCGAGTCTCGACGTCGAACCTTCCTTGTGTTTGTTGAGGTGCGTTTTTTGCTGCACAGAGACGGGTGCGAATCTTGGCTGCAACAAGATAGTGGTCCGAGTCGATGTTAGGACTTCGGAGCGCACGCAGTCTCAAGTACTATCACGAGTCCCACACCAAACTTGCGCTCCTTTATATGGCCATTGTAGTTAATACCACAAGGACCTATTCGTCTTTGCCCATGTCCCGTCTATCGCATTTCTTGGACAGCGGTGATGTCAGCCTTCACTCTAACGAGGGCATCAACCAGCTGGGCAGTGGCACCTTCCCAATTAAGGGACCGGACATTCTAGTTGCATGCCTTCAATTCGTAGTCCTTATTTCGTTTGCTATGGTCGTCATCAAAGAGGGGATGTCTCATCCGAGGCTGATTGTTAATTTTCATTGGTATGATTTTTTTTATGTAGAAGTTCAAGTTCAAGTTTGGGTTGCCACGTAAAAAAGGAAAGGAAGGAAAGTCTTTGCACTGTTGTAAATGCGGTTATAACTGCGTAGGCGGTGTCTACGCCAAGCAAGAAGAAGGGGGTAAATGCCGCAAAGACCTACCCGCCTCAGTCCTTTTCTCGTCCATCGCATTTCTTGGATGGATGCCTTTACTTTTACGAGGACATCAAACAGCTGGGCTGCGGTACCTTCTCAATTAAGGGACCGGACATTCCAGGTGCATGCCTTTAAATGTTTTTCCTTAATGAGTTTGCCGTGGTCGTCGAGGGAGTCTCTATCCGAGCCTGTTTTTTCCTTTTCATTGGGTCGTTTTTTACGTGGCGAATCCCTAACCCGGCGAACAATCCTTACATGTAGCTTCTTCAGTGCAGCAAACACTGCAAACATTTCAAGTGCTCATTATCCAACTGCTGTAATGGATTGGAGGAGAGTCTCCTGTAAAAGCGTCGTGAAGAGATTTTCAAACTGAATTTATCAAACTTTATCAGCAGAATGTCTTAGAAAGCGTGGTAAAGCAGTTAAGATTCACTCTCTTCGATCGAGGGCATTGAATCTTCTAGAAAGATTGTTGTTGTAGCGAGTTTCTTGTTTGGATGGAAAGTAACGTGTTACATGTCATCGAGGTCACTTAACAGGAGGCCCGGGAAACGAGCTGTTTCGATGGGGGGCCAAAGGGAAAAAGAGGTTAACTGAGTTAGTTTCATGGGTCCTGCCAGGAGGTGATTAGTATGGTGCGGGGACTCTTTGCATGCAAGACATGAATTGGGTATGTCAGGGTCTATTCTGGATGAGTAGGCTACAATATCTAAAATGAAGCTGTGCTAGGGTCACTTTTGTTTCACGCGGCAACTCGAGTTCGAATATTACTCCTAAAAGTTTAGGATGGTTGACCGTCAAAATTCTGACTCCGTCGGCGGAAATTATGTATGTATGTACTCCTTCATTTCTAATATAGGATAGCCGTGGATTTATTAGGGCAAGATTTAGGCTCCTAGTAGTGAAGAAGCGAGAAAATTCTGGGAGATAGACGGTCACAAATTTAGCGCATCCCACCTATTCCATACCCGGTGTCATTATCGCACAATCATCCGCGTATTAGTTTAAATAGACTCCTTCTGGTGGTTCTAGGAGCTTCGAAATATAGTGATTGAGCAGTAGCGAGGAGAGGACACCACTCTACGGCACCCCCTGTTTAATTCTCCTCCCTTTAGAATGATCATCTCGAAATAATACCGCTGATTGTTTACTGCTCAGATAGTTCATGGTCCACCTCTTAAGTCCTGGAGGGGGTTTAGTTTGTTCGATGTCCTCAAGTAGCGGTGTATAGTTGACTGTGTCGAAGACTGTCGAAAAGTCTACCGCTAATAGGACAGTTTTCTTGGAAAAGACCCCAGAAATGAGAATCGACACGCACCACCTCTTCGTCGATTTAAATCTGTTTAACGGCACGAAAAGAAACCGCCTTTATGCCGCGATGTCTGAATTTTGTATCGCCGCAAAACTAATACGGCTGTGTAAACTGACGTCGAGCAACACCAAAAGCTCGGTCAGCCAATCGATACCAAACGAAGTTTCATACAAGGCAACTCCCTTTCGTGCGACTTCTTCAATCTATTCTTGGAGAAAATAATTCGAGCTGTAGAACTAAATAGAGATCTTCTTTAAGAGTGTACAGCAGCTGGCCTATGGCGATGATATTGAAATCAGTGGCCCCAACAACCGCGCCGTTAGTTCTGTTCTCTCCAGAGTAGTGAACGAGGGCAAGACGAAATATCTCCTATCATCAAACAAACAGTCGACGTACTCGCGACTAGGCCCTCACGTCACCTTTGACAGTCACAACTTCGGTCGTAGATAATTTCGTCTATCTTGGAACCAGTATTAACAGCAACAACAATGTCAGCCTCGAAATCCAACGCAGAATAACTTGCCAACAGGTGTTACTTCGCTCTAAGTAGGCAATTGAGAACAAAAGCTAAAATTTATAAGTCACTCATTATACCCGTCCGCCTATATGGTACAGAGACATAGACGATGACAACATCTGCTGGTAGAAGAAACGACTGGCGCGCTGTTGTCAACTCGGCTATAACAGCTTTAGCGGTGTCCAAGCCAATAAAGAAGAAGATGTCGTTATCATGCTTACTTTTTGTTGTTACTCTTCACAATCGCATTTTAGCGAAATTTAATTGAACAAAAAAATAGCACACATTTGGTTATTTGTACAAATATTAATTGTGAAATAATAAGAGCACGGCTGAACTTTGTCAAAGAACATTAGGAAAATAATCCTTTAAAGCGCTTAAATTAAGGCGAATCGTATTGGATCCGATGGCAACCATGTGTCCATCGCGACATGTGTGAGGCATATTACTCCAGATACACCACAAAAATCGTTAAGCACGGCGGTGGTAGCGTGTTGGTCTAAGGAGCGTTTTCCTGGTATAGCGTTGGATCATTGGTGTGAATAGATGGTAGAATTTACCAATTTTTATACCTCAATATTCTTAAAAATACTATAGAACCATTTGCGTTCGAATCGATTCCTCTGAGTGGGATTTTTATGTATGACAAAGATTCAAAGCACGCAGCTAAAAATGTGAAGAAATAGTTCACTGCAGAAAGCTGACCAATGTAAGGTCCCGATGCAAACCTCATTTAAAACTTATAGAGAAATGTTAAAATGCTCAGCGGTAAAAAAAAATCAAAAATGCTGAAGAACTTTGGAATGTGTCAGGTGTCAGAAGTTGGTGAAAAGTTTACCCCCAAAGTTTTTAATACAAATAGAGTAGTGTCTTTAAGAAACGACATCTAACGTCTCAAAATATGACGAAATCGGACTGTTACTTACCAAGTCACCGGATACCGAATATGTGGACCTGAGGACGTATGACTGACTTTTTTTTCGGAAATGACCAGGGATGGGCACCATCACAATCAAACAAGCATCACAAAATGAGATTGTGTTAGTGCGCTTACTGTGGGACCAAGCGTACCAGCAACCAAAAATAATCAGTCTGCTTGCAGATGTCGAACGAGCAGGTCTATGTCGCACGAAGCCGCAATGCTACGAATACGTATATATATACATATGCACATTTTTAAGAATATGTGCATAAACCATTGAATATAAAATATAATTATTTTTCATTTCAAGCAAGAATAAAATTTAAGTTATTAGTTAATTATAAATTAGTAATCTAATTCATTTAAAAACTTAAAAATAAATTAAATTTGTATATGAAAAGAATATATAAATCTATATTTGAATTCATCGAATATTTTAAATATATAACGAAACTTCAATAAAGTTAAAGCTATTAGAAAATGAAAGCTATTATAATATGAAATATTATGAATACACATTTCAAGAGGTCAGTATCCGAGTGTCAAAAAAAAAAAGAGTTCATTCTGTAATAAATTTAAGAAGGTCGTCATAATTTATATCAAAATTTGCTACCTTTATTCTAAGCAGGTCTTCTAAATGTTTGTCTGAAAGCCTTGTTCTATAGGAATTCTTTATGTATACCATAGCAGAAAACGCAGATTCGCAAATATATGTGGTTCCAAACATTGAGTACAACTTATAAATTTCGTTTTTTAAAATAGGATATTTATTTTCCATCAATATTTTTCCAAACTCGTGCGCATCAACCTGCTCAGTTCAACTTCTGATTGCAGACTGATTTTAACATCGCTTTGTTCCATCGTAAGTGCTCGTTTTACGCTCTTCGCTTGTGCGTGTTAGTGACAATCGGTGTGTGTACGTATACGATAGCTTACGCTCTTTTAGCACCTGCTAAGACTTTGCCCATGCCTGGAAATGACTATAAATCTCTAAGTTAACTAATGCACCTTAGAATACGACTTTCCTGGTAGTAGGTTATCCTGGTGCTAAAAATGGGTAAAATCTGGTCATTGGTTCGCATAGGCACAAAATACTTAACAGAAGGTTTTTTCAAAACTCCGTTTGACTTAATGCCATATACAGGGTTTGTCCAGAAAGTAATATGATTAAGTCGATTAAAAAAAAAAATATTAAACCAATCATTACAATTATTTAAAAACTTTCAAAATAGGGTCCTTTCGCGTCGATGCCGCGCTGTCAGCAAGATTTCCAAGCATTGAAGCCATCACGGAAGGCATTCTCCGGAATAGCCGCTTGCTGCTTGCATCCCTTCTGTCGTCTCAAAACGCTTGCCTTTCATCGTTATTTTCAGGCAAGGACACAAAAAAAAGTCCGGGCCATATCTGAGCTGTCTGACGGCTGCGGAAGGGTTGGGATGCCGACCTTGGTTAGGTAGCTGTTCACAAGAAAGGCGGTGTAAGCCGGGGCGTTGCCGTGGTGAAACTTCCAATCGGCTGCGATGTATTGTCGGACCCAATGACTCTTCGTTTGAGTCTCTTGAGGACTTCCTCGTAAAACTTTTTCTTGACAGTTTGTCCAGGAGGAACAAATTCATTGTGGACGATGCTTTTGATTTCAAAAAAGTCAATGAGCATCGTTTTTACTTTGGATTTGCTTCGTGCCACCGAAATACACCACTTCTTGCTTAAGCCAGACTCACAGAAAAACGTGTCCTGAAAATGTTTGTCCTGACTTTCTAGGTGCTCGGAGACAACTGACCACCAGCTCGTTCGTTAGCTAGGAACGCCCTCTACCGAATCCAGTCGGCGCGCGCACGCTCCGAAGTACAGCGGAAGGAAATCAGTCTTATTACTTTCCGGACAAACCCTGTATATCGGTCAAAATGTTAAATTTAGAGATTATCTTTTTACTGCAACGAAATGTTTTTATGCCAAAAACATATAAAATCGACGAAATATTTCACTTAATATGAAAGTGTTTCAGCACTTCACCATAAGAACGATTGTTTAAACATTAGTTAATGATGGACCGATCTGTCAGAAATCAAGTTCATCGCTGCCGTTTAAATTTCCCATTGTTTTTTGCAATGCTTCGAAAATATTTTTGAGTCATTATGTAATCATCTTAAATTGTGACTGATTGTTTTAACACTGCAGCTTTTAATTTTTTTTTTATTTTTAATTTTAAACTATGAATTGTGTTGTGATATTAAAAATATCTTACCCTTACCATATGGTGCGTCCAAGAAAAAACCGCCATGTTCAGTATAAACAGTCAATTTAATCGACATTAGTAGTCAACAATTACTGTAATCCTACAGTACACATGTGTTGTTATTATTATTATTTTTTTTTAAATAATGAAATATAAAATACTCAAATGATTTCGCTATGAATTTTGAACACTAAGCTACCTCCGCACAAATTGTCAGCCAAATCGGTTCAAATAAGAAAAATATATATAATTGTTATGCACTTGTTATCTGGTGTTTATTTTTAATAAAATAATCTATTTTTAACAAAATAATATATTTTTAATAAAATAATTATGCATTTTAACAGGGGCGCCTTCTCTGTCGTCAAACGTTGTGTTCAAAAATCAACACAATTTGAGTTCGCAGCGAAAATAATCAACTCAAAGAAACTCACCGCAAGAGGTAAGGGAACTAAAATACTCATTTAAATTTCACATTTCTTTATATTCCCTCTTGTTAATCGGGTACATCCAGCCTTATCGTAAACTTGGAGTGAATAAATCATCCCATAATTTTTTTCCCCGCGAACAAAAAATTCGTATCATGAGTGTCGTGTGAAATAATCGAATTTCAATTATACTTAGGCTGTTCACGGTAAGGTGATTATCGGGTTATGTGCTTATTAGATTAAAAATAACCTCTATGCTCCGTGAGCACCCTATGTTGTATGGTTATTTGCTTATGTTTACACAAACAGCTGTTCATTGTTTACAATTTTAGTTCAATGAAATTTGATTTCGGCTTCCGTCCATTTTTTCACCTCCTTTTCTCGTCGGCGCTTTCGTGTTTCAGAAGACACTAAAATTAGAGTATAAATAAATGACAAATTGTACTTTGTGATTCTTATTTACTTTTGATAATTATTGATGCTTTTCCTTGCTTTTTATTTCGGTTTTAATTTGCTGATTGTAAACAAAAACCAGCTGTTAATAGCAGATTTTGCAATAAGAAAATCTAAATGGAAATGCCATTCGCTTAGTTTTATTTATTTTTTGTGCTGCCATTTAGTCAACTTTGGTTATTTTGTCATACCGCATTTTGTTGTTGTTCACTTAATCACATAACCACATAATCCGATAACCACCTTATCGTGAACAGCCTAACTATGATAAACTTCGACAAACCTTCACATATGGTTTTGTCTTGATTAAATGGCATTGAAAAAGTTTTCTCAACTTATAAAGCAGTTTATAATTTTATAACTGCATAAATTATGCATATAACAACGTTTGGATATGTGGGCAGTTTTGAACGAATAGTGGATTAAAAAAGAAACTTGACGTAGAAATCGTTTACGCGGTTATAGCCGAACTAACAACAGCGCGCCAGCCGTTTCTTCTTTTCGCAATTCGGCGCCAAATAGAGATTCCAAGCGAAGTCAGGTCCTTCTGCACCTGGTCCCAACAAACTGAGTGGAGGTCTTCCTCTACCTCTGTTTCCCCTGGCGGGTACTGCGTCGAATACTTTCAGAGCTGGAGTGTTTTCGTCCATTCGGACAACATGACCTAGCCAGCGTACCCGCTGTCTTTTAATTCACTGAACTGTGTCAATGTCGTCATATATCTCATACAGCTCATCGTTCCATCGAATGCGATATTCGCCGTGGCCAACGCGCAAAGGACCATAAATCTTTCGCAGAACTTTTCTCTCGAAAACTCGCAACGTTGACTCATCAGATGTTGTCATCGTCCATGCCTCTGCACCATATAGCCGGACAGGAATAATGAGTGACTTAGAGAGTTCTGTTTTTGTTCTTCGAAAGAGGACTTTACCTCTTAATTGCCTATTTAGTCCAAAGTAGCACCTGTTCGCAAGAGTTATTCTGCGATGGAATTCGAGGCTGACGTTGTTGTTGGTGTTAATGCTGGTTACAAGATAGACGAAATTAATGACGTGAGAACCAAGTCGCGAGTGCAACGACTGTTTGTTTAATGACAGAAGATATTTCGTCTTGTCTTCGTTCACCACCAATCAATGTTTTCTGTGTCCTTTATCAATTCTGGAGAAAGCAAAATTAGCGGTTAGGATTTTGTGGCGAATGATATTAATATCATCGGTGTTCACCAGCAGCTGCACACTTGGTACCTTCTCTATTTAGTTCTCCAGCTCGAATTATTTTCTCCAAAAGTAGATTGAAGAAATCACACGAAAGGGAGTCGCGTTGTCTGAAACCTCGTTTGGTATCGAACGGCTCGGAAAGGCCCTTCCCGATCCGGACGGAGCTTTTGGTGTTGCTCAAAGCCGTATTAGTTTTGCGAGGATACCAAATTCAGGCATCGCGGCATAAAGGCAGCTCCTTTTTGCGCTGTCGAAAGCAGCTTTAAAGTCGACGAAGAGGTAGTTCGTCGATTATGTTCAATTGTTGATTTTCCAGGTCTAAAACCACCTTGATAATGTCCAATCTGTTTGTTGACGGTGGGCTTTAATTTTTCACAGAACACGCTCGATAGAACCTTCTATGCAATGTGGAGGAGGCTTATCCCACGGTAGTTGACGCAGATTGTGGGGTCTCCCTTTTTGTGGATTGAGCGGAGCACACTTAAATTCCAATCCTTGGGCATACTTTGGTTCGACCATATTTTACAAAGCCTCTGATGCATGCTCCTTATCAGTTCTTCCCCGCCGTGTTTGAATAGCTCGCGCGGCAATCAATCGACCCTCGCCGCTTTGTTGTGCTTCAGACGGGTAATTGCTTTTCGAACTTGTTCATGGTCGGGCAATGGAACGTCTGCTCCATTGTCATCGATTGGTGTTTTTTTCTTCACTGTCATTCAGCTGGCTGGAGAAGTGTTCCCTACATAATTTTAATATGCTCAAGGCATAGGTTACTAGATCACTTCGGGGGGTTCTACAAGAGTGTACTCCGGTCTCGAAACCTTCTGTTAGTCGCCGCATCTTTTCGTAGAATTTTCGAGCATGAGCCCTGCCAGCTTCTTTATACTCACTCATTTCGGCCTCTTGTTGGAAGAATCTTGTAACTTTATTCAAAATACCTACACTTTCTTGTTTTGTTCTTTTACGAACGACAGCTTAATTTAGAAAAATTATTTCTTAATATAGAAAAAATGTATGTAAGGAAAGTCTTTTTTAAATCCCCAATAACATTCTGCTAGCGTTCTGTGCATGGATTGATAGCGTATCTCCTTTAATCCTGATGGAATCTCTCGCCTTGTGCGATACACTCCGATCCATTGGTTCGGATCCAAACAAATGGCGTTTGTCGGAATGAAGTAGAGAAGTAATGAATTGGTGTGTGAACGAATATTTTATACCCTCAAATTTTAAAAATCATCAGTCATATTCCCAGTTTCTGGCAAAAGTTTATATTCAAAAGTGCTGTAAGTAAATTCAATATTTGTTATACGATCAAATCGCGACTTGACCCCAGTCATATTTGGAATCCTTTTAAATTATAAAGGGTAATCCATTTCTAGGTTCCCTTCTTTATTAGAACATTTGGACTGGTACCTCGGTAATGACAGTGATGATTTGCTTTAGACTTTACATATGCCCACAGTAAAAAGTCTAACAGTGTGATGTCACACGATCTTGACGATCGCCAATTGACCGGTGCAAAACGTGAAGTTATCTGCCCACCGGAGTGTTCTCTCAATAAATCCCTTGATTGATGCGAAGTGTGGGAATTGGCTGCGTCTTATTGAAACCAAATGTCACCGATCAATTTCAGGCATCAAATAGTCGATTGTCATCGATAACGTTCTCACCGACATAATTTTTGAAGAAATGGGGACCGATGATTCTCCGTACCACAAAGCAAGTCGTTCCGTACGTCAGTCCGAGTTACTGCAAACGGCCTCGAATCGACCCTCCACGGTTCGTGTACACTCTGGGCTACGGCTGCTATATTTTCTTCACTGCGTGCGGAACGTTATCTATTCGCTCCAATATTACCCAATAATGAATGCTGGGTCTCAAGATGGGTGATAGTGTTGCGAATAGTATGCACAGTAGACCGATTATGTAGACCATATCAATATCATCGGCATACGCCAGCAGCTGTACACCATCTTATAAAAGATTGTACCTGCTCGATTAATTTCTGCAGCTCGAATTATTTTTTCCAGCAGCAGATTGAAGAAGTCGCACGATAGGGAGTCGCCCTGTCTGAAACCTCGTTTGGTATCGAACGGCTCAGAGAGGTACTTCCCGATCCGGACGGAGCTTTTGGTGTTGCTAAACGTCAGTTTACACAGTCATATTAGTTTTGCGGCGATACCAAACTCAGACATCGCGGCATAAAGGCAGCTCCTTTTCGTGCTGTCGAAATCAGCTTTAAAATCGACGAAGAGGTGGTGTGTATCGATTCTTCTTTCACGATTATTTTTAAAAATTTGGCGCATGGTGAATATCTGGACGGTTGTTGATTTGCCACGTCTAAATCCACATTGACTAAAGGAAGGAGTCCTGTTAAGAAGTTCACGCAAGTGAGGAAAGTTCTCTAATCGCCATTCACTTTGGAATGGCCAGAAACTATTATTTTACATATGGCTCAAGCAGCTCACGACTTCCGGTCTTTGACCAACTATCCTCTGCGTAGCCTAAGAACATCCGTTCGCCGCCGGGATTGAATAGCTCGTCGGTAACAAGCAAACGATTTCTATTTTTAGTAAGCAGTGTTGTCTTACTAAATCCACGTTCACACAAATATAACGATGGGAATGCTATCAAGAATCGTTGAACGATTGACCACAATCCAGGGTACAATTGCGAGATCGGTTTTTGTAGCCAAAATTCTTGGTAGCCATTTTTGAACTTGATTTTTATTTCCTCGTTTGTTGTCAATTCTATAAGTTCTTCTTCCAGCTGAGGTGACATTGCTGTGTTTACATTTGAAAACGGATCCAACACCCAGTCTGGTATTTTCAAGTTCAAAATGTCCTGGTATCGTTCGGTGAAGTCAATGTGTTTGCCTGTTGGCAGTAAGCAAACAATTCGTCGTTACTGCATGATACTGATAAATTCGGAAAAATGTGAAACTCACGTCTGCCCAGATTCTTTTTGTGTAGAAGCAGTTTGGCTGCGAAAGCAGCAACGACGTTTTTTGTTTTAATTAAATTTAGTTTATGGCCCTGCAGTTGGAGATTCATGTCGTTGAACAATTTATACAGGTCTGTCATGTAAGCTATATCATTCTTTGATGTTATCAGCTTGTCTTGAAATTCTGTATCTTTAGTTTCCCAGAAATCTATAACAGAGTCATACAGGTTATAGAATCGAGTCAGACAATTGCCTCTTGATAGCCAACGAACTTCAGTATGAAACAACAAACGATTGAAATCCTCGTCATTAGTAACACAAAGCTGATGAAATAATCTATCATTCAAAGAGCTGTTGCGGATTTTATTGACTGCTTTGATGACATAGTATTGCAGTGATTGAAATAGTTTTCCACTTAAGTTTCTAGCAACTAAATATTATCTATGAATAACGCAATGTACACCAAGGACATCTGGAATTTTATTTTTAAGTACGCTATGAAGCCTTTATGGCACCCTGTCATAGCCGGAGCGCCATCCGTAGCAACTGAAACAATATTTTTCAAAGGAATTTCTTTCTCATCGCAAAACTTTTCCAATATATTGAATATGGTTTCGCCTTTTGTATCGGTCTCTAAATTTCTATCAAATAATAGTTCTTCACATATTTTTTCATCTTTAATAAAACTCACGTAAGACAACAACAATGCTTCATTAGTTGGTAAAGTGGGCTCATCCAGCTGAATTGAAAATTGACTTGACCTCAGGTGATCGTACAATGATTCTTCAATGTTTTCAGCCATTTCATCAATTCGTCTTTGCACAGAATTATTACTCAAAGGAATTTTTCGGATAATACCTGTAGCCGGTTTATGAAGCACGGTAGTTATTACTTCATTTATTGCTGGCAATATTAACCCTTCTCCGATGTTATGTGGTTTGCCTTTTTGAGAAATTAACAAGGAGATATTGTACGAAGCTCGAAGTCCGTCGTCATCTTGATTAGCAGCCGCCGAAAATAGTTTTGCTACACTTGGCTGAGTATTATGCTTCTTCTCTAGGTCTTGAAAATATGCTACATTCTTGTCTCTCTTATCTGGATGCATTTTATTCAAATGATCTTGCAGTCTTGAAGGCTTCATTGCTTCATTCGAAAATGTTTTTAGACATAGAAGACACAAAGGCGAGGATGGGTTTGTGGGATTTTCAATGAATCCGAATTTAATGTATTCCGCACAGTATTGCCGTCTCTTCTTTTTTACTTCCGACATTGTTTTGCTTTGAGAAATACGTTTAACTTCGCGAGTAGTGAAAAGGAGGCGTAAGTAATGCTCATCTATTGCGCGCAAAACCACAAATGAATATAAAATAAATATTACGTTGTTTATATAGGAATGCTTAAGCACAATTATTATATAGTAGTCCAAAAATATGAATTCTTATTTTTCCTAGAAACACATTTGTAAAAAAGGATTTTTCTCCTTTTCTTATTATCTTATTTTTCCCAAAAATACATTTGTAAGAAAGGATAAAGATTCTTTTTTTATTTTCCACATACAAGATTTAAGGAGTTCAAAAGCTCAAAACGTGCGTTGCATCAGCTACCTACCCGACGTCATTTCGCAAGTGATAAAATAAATTATTCAAGAGCTCAAAGCATACGCTACATCATCTCGAACCTACCTACCCTACACCTTTGCGCAAATGATTATATTATGATAGCAAATGCCCACATACAGATTTGGCAATGGCAATAGCAATACGTTTGACAGTTAGTATTCTATAAATTCTATCCTGTCGAGATGCCCCGTTATAAAACGGAGCGACCGATTGACATGATTTTCATTTTTTCTATTTTCAATAAAATAGGACAGATAAATGAACTACGCGGAGAGAAATATAGAACCGAGTTTGAGCAACCTTTAAATTCATATTAGTTGATGTTCACAAGTTGTTGTTGAGAGTCGAGAGCTCATGTAGTCGTTGTCTAAGAGGCCTCCTAGCTAAATAAAATTTCAAATAACCCCCCAGGCCTCTACACAACGCTCCCAGTTTCTTTCTGGGTCTCTTACCGCCCCCCATGATACCTGCAGCGCCCACAAGGGGGCGTTATCGCCCACTATGGAAAACACTGCTCTACGTACTCACGCCGTTCGGCCTCTTTCTTTTTCTGTCAGCAAATGTGTCTCGCTTTCCTCTTCAACTCTCGGTATCTATCCCATCCCGCACGTTGTGTGGTCGATCGTAACGTTGCGAGGTAGGCAGTCTGTTTTCAATTCGCTGCAACACGGCATTCTACGTCGTACCAGCTGTTCTTTTGCCTTTTCCGACAACCAATGGTTTCGGGTTGCAGCTGTGCGTAAGGAGCTTCACATAGCGTCCCACAATTTTCTTATACCGAGTTGTTGACGAGTGCTCTCAAAGAGCAGGAGTGCAAGTCTGTTGTGATTGCAGCTTCTCGACGTCAGACCTTCCTTGTGTTTGTTCGCATGCGTTTTTAGTTGCACAGAGGCGGGTGCGAATCTTGGCTGCATCAAGATAGGGGTCCGAGTCGATGTTAGGACCATCTGAAACACTGGACACGTGTCTTCCGTCTATCACAACATGATCGATCTGGTTGGTGGTTTTTCAATCCGGAGTCAGCCAGGTGGCTTGATGAATTTTCTTTTGCTGGAATCTAGTAATACAGATAACCATATTTCGGGCCCCGGCGAAGTCGATCAGCCTCAACCCATTCAGGGATGTTTCATCGTGGAGGCTGAATGTACCGACCGTAGTGCCAAATATACCTTCTTTGCCCACCCTGGCGTTAAAGTCGCCTAGCACGATTTTGATATCGTGGCTAGGGCAGCTTTCATAGGTGCGCTCCAAGCGCTCATTGAAGGCATCTTCATGACCAAAGAGCGCTTGGAGCGCACTTATGAAAGCCGCCCCAGCCATGAAAATGCGTATTGTGGCTAGACGTTCATCCACCGTAGTGAATGACAGTACTCGGCGACGGAGTCTCTCTCACACCAAATTTGCACTCCTGTATATGGCCACTGTAGTAAATGTAAAAAAGACCTACTCGCCTCAGTCCTTGTCTCGTCCATCGCATTTCTTGGACGGCGGTGATGTGTCTTCACTCTAACAAGGACTTTCAGGTGCATTTTTTCAAATCGTAGTCCTTAATTCTTTTGGCATGGTCGTAATCAAAAGGGTGTCTCTCATTCGATGCTTGTTGTTCTTTTTCATTGGGTGCGTACGTGGCGGGTCCCAAACCGCCTACCAGAAAGTGGTAGGACTGAGTCGATTTAAAAAAATTTATTGAACCAATCGTTAAAATTCCTTAAAACCTTTCAAAATAGGCTCCGTCTGCGTTGATGCAGTGCTGTTAGCGCGATTTTCAAGCATTGAAAGCAGGTGTATTGAGGTGTACTGCTTGGATCCCCTATGTCGTCTCAAAATGCTTGCCTTTCATCGGCCTTTTCAGGCAAAGAGAGAAAAATGTCCGGGCTACATCTGGGCTGTAAGGGATGCTGCGAAAGCGTTGGGATGCCGGCCTTGGTTAGCTGTTCACAAGCAAGGCGGTGTGAGCCGGGGCGTTGTCGTGGTGCAACTTCCAATCGGCTGCGCCGACGTGCGCCAATCGGAAGATCGCATCTCAGTCTCGAGATCATACTCAGAGATCCATGACTCTAGGAAAGCCCTCTACCATATCCAGTCGGTGCGCGCAAATTATGTATATATGTGACCTGGCCTACGGAAAGGGGGCTTAGGTGTTCAAAAAAAAAGGAGAACAATTAATGAGAAAACAATTAATGAGATAACTGACGATTATTTTTAACAGCTTTTCCCAGAAAACTAGTTTTCGCACGTTAGCTCCCTTTTCGTAGACCAGGCCACATATATATTTATCTTTATATATAAAAATTACAAGTCACGTTGTTTGTCCGTGATGTACTCCTAAACTTCTGATCCAATTTTAGCAAAATTTAGCACACTGTGTCCCGTTCGAACCAACTTAGAAGATATGATAGTACAAATAATTCATAAATAAAAAATACATTGAAAGCTCTATTAAATTTATGCTTTATTATGTAAGCGGACATCTCCATTAACTACGCACATTGGCCGGTCCCACAATTTGTTGATGTTTATAAAGTACAATATATTAAGTGAGTGGACTATTAACTGGACAGAAAGACTGGTAACCAGACTTTGAGAAAGTAGCCTTCAATTCATTATTTTTTCCACTGAAATTTATTTGTATGAACATATTCAAAATTAAATCGTAAGTACAATCCCTTAGATTCTTATACCGACAAAAACATGTTCGCCTTTATTCGTAAATAAAATTTTCACTGTATTTAATAGTTTATTATACCGGCACCGCGTGGCCGGATCCACTAGTATATACAAGATGCTTTCCAAAGTAAACAGGACTTACAAAAACGCAGAAAAAATGGTTTTTTTTTGGCAAAATCGATTTATTTTATTCAAAATAGTCTCCTTCTGCTTCAATATAGATTTTTGCACGGTCCAAAAGCATGTCGAACGAGTGTTTTAGCTCGTTGGCCAGTATGGCCGCAAGCCTTTTGAATGGCCTTTACGTCTGCAAACTACGTCTTTCATAAGCAAATGCATTTTTCCGAAAAGGAAGGCGTCGCACGGTGCCATATCAGGTGAATACGGGGAGTGGTTAATGGTTAAAGTGTGATTTTTGGTCAAATAATCGCCTTTCGAATGTTGGATTCTGAGAAATTTTTGGTCGTCAGTTAATTCGTAAGCACAAATGTTCTGTCAAAATGAGATAAATCGATGTTTTGAAGACGTTCAGTTCCCTTTTTATGAACTTCAATGATGGAATGGGATAGGCAATAACCGCCATAAACTTGTTTCATGAATTGAAACGTTTCGGTAAAAGTTTTACCAATTTTGAAACAAAATTTAATGTTGGCTCTTTGTTCGAAGCTCACTTTCGCACCGATAACACAAACATACTGACACTTAAAACGCAATAACTTCATTTCCAATTGATGAAATGTCATGAAATTCTGACTGGACAATCGATACAGATAGCAGATTTTAACGCACCAGTCGACATATAGATGGCGCCACTAGAGGCCATTTACAAAGACTAGCATTCTTTTTTAAATATACTTCTTTATTCTTCGACTGTGGTCTTAAGACTAATTTTACAATTATTTTATTAGGGTCCGGTACTCGAAGTGTAACCAATTCAAAAAGCCATATCTTCGGTTTGCAAAATTATTTTTATTTATTTTAAAGTACAAAATGTGTGCAAAAAATAATCACAAATTCAGGACCAATTCACTTTTGCTCGATATGACCACCTTTTGCTTTAACTATGGCCTTGAGAAGGTCAAAAAACGAATCGCAAGCTGCCCGAATGTGACTTCCCGGTATTTTGGCCCACTCACGGACAATGGCTTTCTTCGGCATCTCGAGACTGGTGTATTTTTTACTTCAGGCCTTGCTTTCCAAAATGGCTCAGAGAGAAAAATCCATTGGATTCACATCTGGTGAATTCGAGAGTCATTGTGTGGTCGTAATGAAGTTCGGAACGATGTTTTTCAGCCGTTCTTGGTCCACTCTGCGGTGAGAGCGGCCTAAGCCATTATTTGTGGCGGGTGCTGCCTCTTGTGGCCAACCGAGAGACTTAGATTCTCGTATAAACGGTCGGTCAAGTAAACTCTGTCGTTTTGAGAGTTTACGAATTGCTCAATTGGAAAATTTTTCTCGTCAGAAAACACAATGGTCGGAATTTGACCGATTTTGGAACTTGTAAAGCTTGACCTTGAGCTCATTTTTCAATATGCGTCGGATGCTGCGGTCGGATATTTTCAGTTCTTTAGCCATTTGATTAGCACTTCGTCGTGGATTTCGCTCAAGTCGCTTCTTCACCTTTCGAACCATTTCACGTGGCGTTGCAGTCTTTTGATGACCACCTCCATGGCGTTTTGCGATGATACCAGTATCATTGTAACGAGTGATGGTGCGATAAATAAAAACTTTATTCACATTAAGGTGTTTGAGCTCACGAACAATTGCTGGTTGTGATTTTCCAGCTAAATATAAAGCAAATAGCAAATAGTGTGATAGTGCGTTTGAATTCCATCGCTGATCACTTTTTTTGCTTTCACTTATGGCGTAATGTTTTTGTACACTTGTGAACAATACTCCGAACTGTCATTCTGCAAATTTATAAACAGCTGATTCCAGTGCGACAGCTGCCCGAAAGGGCTGAAGTTGGTTGGACTTCGAGTGCCGGACCCTATTGATAATGAGAACAAATAAGTAAACAAAAATTGCATATGTAGCCGTTTAATACTTTTACAAGTATTATATTATATGACTTAAGGGGCTATACCAGTGTATAAATAAATTCAAAAATTTCCTGTGAAATCGGCAAGGTCGTATCTTGAATAGTTTTTAAATGGCAGCGTTCTAAACAGCGAGCGCTCAGAGGTGCAAACATATATGTATAAGTGAAACTTTAAACGCGTTTTTCTCGAAACGACATTTTTCAAAATTGCTGACATAATTGAATACATTTGCTATACAATGAACTACGATCTTTTTGATTGGTTGAAAATTGTCAATTTGGCATTAAAAAAACGACCATCTGTTTCGTAAAAAAAAATCGATTTTTGTTCTTCAAAATTGCGCCATTTTCTTAATTTTTGATATTTTTCAAAGATCGAAATTCATTGTATAGAAAATATATTTAAGTTTAATAAACATTTTGAATTTTTTTGTTTCATCTCCTCATTCGACCGGAATCATGGCAGCAGTTGAGGCACTATTTTTTCGGCACTTCCGCAGACAGCACATAACTCCGTTATTTTTCAATATTTTTGTAAAACAAAAAATTTAATATAGCTTAAAATATACTTTATTACGCCCATAGAACGTCGAAACATTCAATCTAGTACTTTCTTTTAAAAAAATTCAATAAATCGCCTAATATTTCATGCGTCACAATGGTATAGCCCTTTAAGGGATTATATCCACTTGCGAGGCAGAAAAAACGCGTTTTTTTGTGAATTTTTTCCAAAGAGGCATTTTATTTTATACTTTAATGGAAAAAATGTACTTAAACAGAATTTAATGTACTTTAACAATCAGCGATTTATTTAAAAAAAATAATGGATCCCCTAGCTCCTGTAGATGATCTGCGGAGAGACGTCCAAAAAAAGTGCTTGGCGGTGAGCAAGATATCTCTGGTCCAAATTAACTGAAAACCAAAAACCAAAAATATTTAGTTTTGTGATAAATAAATACAGGTAATGGTCGAAGGTCTAGTCAAAATTTTGATTTTTGACAAAATAGCGGCTGTTCAAAAAAAAAAAAATCAGTTTTTCATGAAAATTTTTCACTTCAAAACCTTATTCCTTCGATCATTACCTGAAAAATATATCTGAGTAAGTGTGTGAAAATTTTAAGCCGATCGGTTTAGCGGTTTCTGAGAAATATTGCTCACCGACTCTGAAAACACGGATAAACGCGTTTAAAGTTTCGGGGACGGCTACTCCGAGTCGTGCTCCGCCTACTTTCGAACGCTCATATCTCCGAAACTAATTTTCGGATCGATTTGAAATTTTCAGAGAATATTCTTGAAAATATGTATATTCAAACAATGAAAAAAAGTCGATTTTTTGAAAATCACAAGTGGATATAACCCCTTAAGTACTTTCTTAAGTGGAGTAAAACAAAACATACAAATATTCTTGAATAATTGGTTATTACTTTGATTTATGCCTATGAAAGGAAAAGTAATAACGTTTCATATGGTATATTTTTAAAATACAAATTGTTTACTTTACAAGTATCGTTGTTTAATTTTTTATGAAGTAATGACACTTGCATTTTCGTTATACATATTAATGTGGGTGTCAATTTTAATTAATCAACAAATAAATAAATGTTTTACACAGTAATGGTTTGATTTAAGTATTTGCTCATTATTTTTTCTACGTTGCAGGTTTCATTACATTTAGACGTTTATGAAATTATATATGTATAGTAACTCCTCCACCCCTAGACAAAGGATTCTCTTGAATTCTTTCTTTATTTCTTTTACAATGATTGCACATTAATATTATTGACACGAATATTATTACTAATATTACCACAGTCGGTACACTGCATGTTACATCTTTATTGTCGTATTTCAATTTCTTTTAGATTATGTATAGACGTTACTTTGAATTCTTCTAAATTTAGTGTGGCATTAAAAGTAATATTTGTAATTATTTAGAAATTTCTATTCTATTGAACAGTTGTTGTATTTTATTACATAATTTCCATTTAATTGTAATGTTTCCGAGACACAATTCTTTGAATTAGGTAATTTTTTGCATTTTTTACAATTTTAATTTTATTATTAATATTAATTATTTCTGAGTTAACATTTGTAATTAATTCACATGTTTCATCTATGGTAATTTTTAAAGTGTCGTAAAAAAGGCAATTAATATTTTTACTATCCATTTTTTATGTCGTTTTTATTGATATCTTGAGAATACAGGAATAAAATTTTACAAAAATATATTAAAAATTAAAATAATTAGAGGGGGGGAGAGACAGGTGTTAAAAAAAATGGCGCATCCTGGTGACATTGATCCTGACTCTCCTGGTGATCTGAAAAAAAAAATCAAAAGAAATTCTTAATCAGTAAGGATGCTGTTATAGTCCCTATTTCAGGGAACATGAAAAAAAAATTTTTGGAAAAATGGCGACTGCCTGAAAATAAAAATCATTTTTTACGCTTTTTTTAAATTCCTGAAGTTTTTTAAAATATTAAAAACAAAAACTTTGGCACGATGCTGGTAGGAACGATAAAGGATTATATAAAGAAGGTTCACACAAAATTTCAAGTAAATCGGTTTTATAGAACTTGAGATAATGCCGGTACCGTGTGGAAAAAAGTAGTTTCGAGAAAAACGCGTTTAAAAAATTCGATTCGGCCGAAGGTAGTACGTCACTAAAGTAACTGTAGCTCTGTAAATAATTTTAATTTTTAAAAATCCTTAGGAGAATATGTTCTTAAGGGTCTAAACTTTAAACATATGAAAAAAAGAAATCGAATTTTTTAAAATTCTAGAGCAGAATACCCCCTTAACATAAGTAGTTTTTTCTAAATAAAATCCGGGTTTCGCCCACAAAATGGCGAAAACCGAAAACCTATAAAGTGTCATAACTAAGCCATAAATAAAGACATTAAAGTTAAATTTGGCACAAAGGATCGCATTAGGGAGGGGCATATTTCGACGTAATTTTTTTGGAAAGTGGGCGTGGCCTCGCCCCCTACTGAGTTTTTAGTACATATCTCGGAAACTACTATAGCTATGTCAACCAAACTCTATAGAGTCCTTTCCTTCACGCATTTCCATATACAGTTCAAAAATGGAAGAAATCGGATAATAACCACGCCCACCTCCCATACAAAGGTTATGTTCAAAATCACTAAAAGTGCGTTAACCGACTAACAAAAAACGTCAGAAACACTAAATTTTACGGAAGAAGTGGCAGAAGGAAGCTGCACCCAGCCTTTTTTTTTAAAATTGAATTAAATAAAATTGACTTATGGACCAAGAACCATATCTCAGGAGCTACTAGACCGATTTCAATGAAATTCGGTATGTAATATTTTCTTAACACCCTGATGACATGTACGAAATATGGGTGAAATCGGTTCACAACCACGCCTTCTTCCAATATAACGCTATTTTGAATTCCATCTGATGTCTTCTCTGTATAATACGAGTATATACATTAGGAACCAATGATGATAGCGGAATAAAACTTTACACCAATACGGTATTTGAAAAATATGTAAATGACGGATAATGAAATCTCGATTATCACTTTATCATGCGAGAGTATAAAATGTTCGGTGACACCCGAACTTAGCCCTTCCTTACTTGTTATTTGCTGATTTAATCCTGTTATAGAATTATGTAAGTGAGGTAGGCCGACTGTGTCACATAAGGTAGTTGGTGATATCTTTCTGGTCAGCATTATTCATTGCACCAAAAAGATATTTATATGCATTGCTGCCTACTATTTTTATAAGTCGCCTTTTTTGTCTACTTGTAGATGTTATTGTTTTAGTTTACTTATGAGTGTATCTACTTGATTTATTAGACGTGTTTTATTTGACCAGCAAATTAAGCTATTAGCTTATTTTGTATGGAAGACTTAGCCAACACAATTATATTGGCTTGTCATAAGCTATCATAGCTTGTATATTGAACTAGATTGCATTGCCAGTTCATCGCTTTTAACATTCACAATAGCTAGACTTTTTCCAAAAAAAAGTAGTTGGCAATAGCGACAAACCTCATTTTGACAGATGAAAATGTAACAAACCAAAATTACAGATTTTTGGATGAATATTGAGTTAAAATTAAGACAAATATGAACACTTGTTTTCAGTTTTTTTGTATCATAGGCCTCAAAAAATAAAATAAATATATTTATCTATATAAATAAAAATGAATCTTCAAAATGTATGTACGCTCATAACTCAATAACGACTGGACCAATTTAGTCAATTATTTTTCTTAAATGTTCGTTGAATGGATCGGGAAAGGTTTAGAAACAAAATAACTTATACTTTTCATGAGGAGAAGTCGGAAAATTGGACAATTCCAAAAAGTAACATTTTCCATACACATTTTTTTCAAGTTTTGTTTGTTTTGTTTTTCAATATTTTGATTTGTAAATTATTTGAATCGTTCAATTGCGGTCGCTTGCTTTTTTATTCCGACTATCCAAAGGAAAAATTATTGAAAACTATTCAGTGAAAACTATATGTGTATTTCAGACGAAGTGATCAATTACAGATTGAAATTTGTTACGAAGCCACGAAAAGGTCGCGCTAATATTGGTCGGCGTTCTTTTTGCCATCAACGTATGGCAGCCCAAAACACATGAACGACTACTCCCAGGATGCGATGACATACGTACGGATATATAGATTGCGGTCAATCAGCTAGCGATCGTAACGATATTACAGCACGACTTTTTAAACAATAGCTTTATCTTGAAGCAACCTATGGTATATATGGTGCTGTTAGATGCTGAATGTATTCTCTAGAGTAGCAAAAAAGAGGTTTGCCTCACGCACACATTCTTCTTTGGATGCGGATGGTGATTACACCAGATTAAATTGAAGAAATCATTTCAGCGGAAATTCCTGATTCAGAGATAGATCCAGAACTATACGAAGTGGTGAAAACCAATATGGTTCATGGACTTTGCGAACCTTACAATCCCACTTTGGTTTGTATGTCTGACAATAAATGCACGAAACACTACTCATGTGCTTTTCTTTCGGAAACGGAAATGGGAAATGATGGATATTCACTGTATCGGCGTCGCTCACCAGCGACAATGGCAGAACATTTAGCATTTAGAGGCGTGAATATCGACGTTAACAACACATCGAAGTTGACAACACATGGATCGTACCATATTCGCCAGTTTTGTCTAATTCACATTCAAAACTCATGTCAATGTTGAATATTGCAGATTGGTGAAATCAATCAAATACGTTTGAAAGTACGTCACCAAAGAAAGCAACATAGCGGTTATTGGAATTGAACGATATGAGATCAACAGTATCAAATGGGTCGATGTGTGAACTGCAATAAAGCGCTTTGTAGGATATTTATTTTTGCAATTCATGAAAGTTTTCTGACTGTTGTGCGTCTCGCGGTTCAACTTCATTTAAGTCATTGCGTATTGTGAATGGTACAGTGTGTGCAACTTTTTGAGAAGCATGCCAGCAGTTGCATTTGTTGGAACATGATAATCACTGGAAACAGACGAAGGACAATGCTATAGTTACTTCGCATGCCACTGAAGTTCGCATACTTTTCGCGAAGATCATTTCGACATATCAGCCTTCAAATTCGCGTTAATTATGGGATACGAAAAAATTACATTGCCGATGACATTTTACATTGTATTCGCTAAGAATTGGCAAATTTCGGTTGATACTTCCAGTGGTTTGATATCAATTTCACCTCCCTTTTGTCAATTCACTTCAACGGAGATGAACTCATCACGAATATTTATCCGAACATTGGCCAAATTATCGTAACTGCAATTGCTTGAGTGCACGCGCAATTTTAGCTGCCAAAAATACCGATGTTAATGACTTAAACTGGAAGATTCAAAGTCAAATTCCGGGAGGTTTGCGTTCATATAAATCGATCGATCGTTTTGACAAGGAAGACGAAACCGCAAATTATCCAGTGGAATTTCCAAATTCTTTGGAGAGGCTTTATGCTCCAGCATCATTTGCGTCTCAAAGTTGGATCTGTCATTATTATGTTTCACAATCTTCATGCGCCGAAACCGTGTAATGGAACCCGACTGATTATGACGCAGTTATCGAATACAAGGGACAGCCATTTCAATTACTAGGGAAAATTGCCTTTGCGTTGACAATCAACAGGACAAAAGGAAATCAAGAAATGCTATGTTTTTCACACGGCCAGATATATGTGGCGTGTTGACGAGTTGGAAACCCATCTTCTCTGTATATTTACGCACCAAAACAGAAATCAAAAAATTATGTTTATTAAATTGCGCTAACACATAATTTCACGCAGGACAACGGCTGCGGGATCAGCTAGTTATGTATATATATATTTATGTTTATTTATAAAAATTACATGTCACGTTGTTTGTCCGCGATGTACTCCTAAACTACTGATCCAATTTTAGCAAAATTTAGCACACTGTGTCCGGTTCGAACCAACTTAGAAGATAGGATAGTAAAAACAATTCATAAATAAAAAATACATTGAAAGCGCTATTAAATTTATGCTTTATTATGTAAGCGGACATCTCCATTAACTACGCACATTGGCCGGTCCCACAATTTGTTGATGTTTATAAAGTACAATATATTAAGTGAGTGGACTATTAACTGGACAGAAAGACTGGTAACCAGACTTTGAGAAAGTAGCCTTCAATTCATTATTTTTTCCACTGAAATTTATTTGTATGAACATATTCAAAATTAAATCGTAAGTACAATCCCTTAGATTCTTATACCGACAAAAACATGTTCGCCTTTATTCGTAAATAAAATTTTCACTGTATTTAATAGTTTATTATACCGGCACCGCGTGGCCGGATCCACTAGTATATACAAGATGCTTTCCAAAGTAAACAGGACTTACAAAAACGCAGAAAAAATGGTTTTTTTTTGGCAAAATCGATTTATTTTATTCAAAATAGTCTCCTTCTGCTTCAATATAGATTTTTGCACGGTCCAAAAGCATGTCGAACGAGTGTTTTAGCTCGTTGGCCAGTATGGCCGCAAGCCTTTTGAATGGCCTTTACGTCTGCAAACTACGTCTTTCATAAGCAAATGCATTTTTCCGAAAAGGAAGGCGTCGCACGGTGCCATATCAGGTGAATACGGGGAGTGGTTAATGGTTAAAGTGTGATTTTTGGTCAAATAATCGCCTTTCGAATGTTGGATTCTGAGAAATTTTTGGTCGTCAGTTAATTCGTAAGCACAAATGTTCTGTCAAAATGAGATAAATCGATGTTTTGAAGACGTTCAGTTCCATTTTCATGAATTTCAATGATGGAATGGGATAGGCAATCACCGCCATAAACTTGTTTCATGAATTGAAACGTTTCGGTAAAAGTTTTACCAATTTTGAAACAAAATTTAATGTTGGCTCTTTGTTCGAAGCTCACTTTCGCACCGATAACACAAACATACTGACACTTAAAACGCAATAACTTCATTTCCAATTGATGAAATGTCATGAAATTCTGACTGGACAATCGATACAGATAGCAGATTTTAACGCACCAGTCGACATATAGATGGCGCCACTAGAGGCCATTTACAAAGACTAGCATTCTTTTTTAAATATACTTCTTTATTCTTCGACTGTGGTCTTAAGACTAATTTTACAATTATTTTATTAGGGTCCGGTACTCGAAGTGTAACCAATTCAAAAAGCCATATCTTCGGTTTGCAAAATTATTTTTATTTATTTTAAAGTACAAAATGTGTGCAAAAAATAATCACAAATTCAGGACCAATTCACTTTTGCTCGATATGACCACCTTTTGCTTTAACTATGGCCTTGAGAAGGTCAAACAACGAATCGCAAGCTGCCCGAATGTGACTTCCCGGTATTTTGGCCCACTCACGGACAATGGCTTTCTTCGGCATCTCGAGATTGGTGTATTTTTTACTTCAGGCCTTGCTTTCCAAAATGGCCCAGAGAGAAAAATCCATTGGATTCGCATCTGGTGAATTCGAGAGCCATTGTGTGGTCGTAATGAAGTTCGGAACGATGTTTTTCAGCCGTTCTTGGTCCACTCTGCGGTGAGAGCGGCCTAAGCCATTATTTGTGGCGGGTGCTGCCTCCTGGTGGCCAACCGAGAGACTTAGATTCTCGTATAAACGGTCGGTCAAGTAAACTCTGTCGTTTTGAGAGTTTACGAATTGCTCAATTGGAAAATTTTTCTCGTCAGAAAACACAATGGTCGGAATTTGACCGATTTTGGAACTTGTAAGGCTTGACCTTGAGCTCATTTTTCAATATGCGTCGGATGCTGCGGTCGGATATTTTCAGTTCTTTAGCCATTTGATTAGCACTTCGTCGTGGATTTCGCTCAAGTCGCTTCTTCACCTTTTGAACCATTTCACGTGACGTTGCAGTCTTTTGATGACCACCTCCATGGCGTTTTGCGATGATACCAGTATCATTGTAACGAGTGATGGTGCGATAAACAAAAATTTTATTCACATTAAGGTGTTTGAGCTCACGAACAATTGCTGGCTGTGATTTTCCAGCTAAATATAAAGCAAATAGTGTGATAGTGCGTTTGAATTCCATCACTGATCACTTTTGGCAAAATGCTTTTGTACACTTGTGAACAATATTCCGAACTGTCATTCTGCAAATTTACAAACAGCTGATTCCAATGCGAAAGCTGCCCGAACGGGCTGAAGTTGGTTGGACTTCGAGTGCCGGACCCTGTAGATAATGAGAACAAATAAGTAAACAAAAATTGCATATGTAGCCGTTTAATACTTTTACAAGTATTATATTATATGACTTAAGAGGCTATACCAGTGTGACACTTTCAAAAAAAAATTCCTGTCAAATCGGCAAGGTCGTATCTTGAATAGTTTTTGAATGGCAGCGTTTTAAACAGCGAGCGCTCAGAGGTGCAAACATATATAAGTGAAACTTTAAACGCGTTTTTCTCGAAACGACATTTTTCAAAATTGCTGACATCATAACTCAACGAGAAATTGACCGATCGACTTCGGTCAAATAAACTGGGTATAGTTGAATACATTTGCTATACAATGGAATACGATCTTTTTGATTGGTTGAAAATTGTCAATTTGGCATTAAAAAAACGATTTTTTTTTTCAAAATTACGGCATTTTCTTAATTTTTGGTATTTTTCAAAGATCGAAGTTCTTTGTATAGAAAATATATTTAAGTTTAATAAACATTTTGAATTTTTTTGTTTGATCTACTCATTCGACCGGAATCATACCAGCAGTTGAGGCACTTTTTTTCGGCACTTCCGCAGACAGCACATAACTCCGTTATTTTTCAATATTTACAAAAAAAAAAAATTTTAATATAGCTAAAAATATACCTACTTTATTACGTCCATAGAACGTCGAAACGTTCAATGTAGTATTAAAAAAATTCACGAAAATCGCCTAATTTTTCATGCGCCACACTGGTATAGCCCCTTAAGTACTTTCTTAAGTGGAGTTAAACAAAACATACAAATATTCTTGAATAATTGGTTATTACTTTGATTTATGCCTATGAAAGGAAAAGTAATAACGTTTCATATGGTATATTTTTAAAATACAAATTGTTTACTTTACAAGTATCGTTGTTTAATTTTTATGAAGTAATGACACTTGCATTTTCGTTATACATATTAATGTGGGTGTCAATTTTAATTAATCAACAAATAAATAAATGTTTTACACAGTAATGGTTTGATTTAAGTATTTGCTCATTATTTTTTCTACGTTGCAGGTTACATTACATATAGACGTTTGTGAAATTATATATGTATAGTAACTCCTCCACCCCCTAGACAAAGGATTCTCCTGA
>NW_026089624.1:16157066-16273234 GCF_024586455.1 Bactrocera neohumeralis
CTAATCAAATGGCTAAAGAACTGAAAATATCCGACCGCAGCATCCGACGCATATTGAAAAATGAGCTCAAGGTCAAGCTTTACAAGTTCCAAAATCGGTCAAATTCCGACCATTGTGTTTTCTGACGAGAAAAATTTTCCAATTGAGCAATTCGTAAACTCTCAAAACGACAGAGTTTACTTGACCGACCGTTTATACGAGAATCTAAGTCTCTCGGTTGGCCACCAGGAGGCAGCACCCGCCACAAATAATGGCTTAGGCCGCTCTCACCGCAGAGTGGACCAAGAACGGCTGAAAAACATCGTTCCGAACTTCATTACGACCACACAATGACTCTCGAATTCACCAGATGTGAATCCAATGGATTTTTCTCTCTGAGCCATTTTGGAAAGCAAGGCCTGAAGTAAAAAATACACCAGTCTCGAGATGCCGAAGAAAGCCATTGTCCGTGAGTGGGCCAAAATACCGGGAAGTCACATTCGGGCAGCTTGCGATTCGTTTTTTGACCTTCTCAAGGCCATAGTTAAAGCAAAAGGTGGTCATATCGAGCAAAAGTGAATTGGTCCTGAATTTGTGATTATTTTTGCACACATTTTGTACTTTAAAAAATAAATAAAAATAATTTTGCAAACCGAAGATATGGCTTTTTGAATTGGTTACACTTCGAGTACCGGACCCTAATAAAATAATTTAAAATTAGTCTTAAGACCACAGTCGAAGAATAAAGAAGTATATTTAAAAAAGAATGCTAGTCTTTGTAAATGGCCTCTAGTGGCGCCATCTATATGTCGACTGGTGCGTTAAAATCTACTATTTTTATCGATTGTCCACTAAGAATTTCATGACATTTCATCAATTGGAAATGAAGTTATTGCGTTTAAAGTCGATGTTTTGTGTTAGCTCGGTGCGAAGTGAGCTGAACAAAGAGCAACATTAAATTTTTGTTTCAAATTGGTACTTTTTACCGAAACGTTTCAATTCATGAAACAAGTTTATGGCGGTTATTGCCTATCCCATTCCATCATTGAAGTTCATAAAAAGGGAACTGAACGTCTTCAAAACATCGATTTATCTCATTTTGACAGAACATTTGTGCTTACGAATTAACTGACGACCAAAAATTTCTCAGAATCCAACATTCGAAAGGCGATTATTTGACCAAAAATCACACTTTAACCATTAACCACTCCCCGTATTCACCTGATATGGCACCGTGCGACGCCTTCCTTTTCGGAAAAATGCATTTGCTTATGAAAGACGTAGTTTGCAGACGTAAAGGCCATTCAAAGGCTTGCGGCCATACTGGCCAACGAGCTAAAACACTCGTTCGACATGCTTTTGGACCGTGCAAAAATCTATATTGAAGCAGAAGGAGACTATTTTGAATAAAATAAATCGATTTTGCCAAAAAAAAACCATTTTTTCTGCGTTTTTGTAAGTCCTGTTTACTTTGGAAAGCATCTTGTATATACTAGTGGATCCGGCCACGCGGTTATCGGTATAATAACTATTAAATACAGTGAAGAATTTTGTTACGAATGAGGCGAACATGTTTTTGTCGGTATAAGAATCTGAGGATTGTGCACGATTTAATTTTGAATATGTTCATCACAAATAAATTTCAGTGGAAAAAAATAATGAATTGAGAATGTCTCCAAAGTCTGGTTCTTGATCTTTTCTTTTTGTCAGTTAATAGTCCCTCACTTAATATTGTACTTTATAAACATCAACAAATTGTGGGACCGGCAATGTGCGTAGTTAATGGAGATGTCATGCATAATAAACATAAATTTAATAGAGCTTTCAATGTATTTTTTATTTATGAATTATTTGTACTATCATATCTTCTAAGTTGGTTCGAACGGGACACAGTGTGCTAAATTTTGCTAAAATTGGATCAGAAGTTTAGGAGTACATCACGGACAAACAACGTGACTTGTAATTTTTATATATAAAGATAAATATATATGTGGCCTGGTCTACGAAAAGGGAGCTAACGTGCGAAAACTAGTTTTCTGGGAAACAGCTGTAAAAATAAACAACTCGTTTCGTCAGTTTCTCATTAATTGTTCTCCTTTTTTGACACCTAAAGCCCCCTTTCCGTAGGCCAGGTCACATATATACATAATTTACGCGCACCGACTGGATATGGTAGAGGGCTTTCCTAGAGTCATGGATCTCTGCGAGTATGATCTCGAGACACAGATGCGATCTTCCGATTGGCGCACGTCGGCGCAGCCGGTGGGAGATTGCACACGACAACGCCCCGGCTCACACCACCTTGCTTGTGAACGCTAGCCAGGCCGGCATCCCAACGCTTTCGCAGCATCCCGCCACAGCGAATGCTTGGCCGGACATTTTTCTCTCTTTGCCTGAAAAGGCCGATGAAAGAGCAAGCATTTTTGAGACGACATAGGGGATCCAAGCAGTACACCTCAATACACCTGCTTTCAATGCTTGAAAATCGCGCTAACAGCACTGCATCAACGCAGACGGAGCCTATTTTGAAAGGTTTTAAGGAATTTTAACGATTGGTTCAATAAATTTTTTTAAATCGACTCAGTCCTACCACTTTCTGGTAGGCGGTTTGGGACCCGCCAAACGTACGCACCCAATGAAAAAAGAACAACAAGCATCGAATGAGAGACACCTTTTGATTACGACCATGCCAAAAGAATTAAGGACTACGATTTGAAAAAATGCACCTGAAAGTCCTTGTTAGAGTGAGTGAGACATCACCGCCGTCCAAGAAATGCGATGGACGAGACAAGGACTGAGGGATGAAAGGTCTTTTTACATTTACTACAGTGGCCATATACAGGAGTGCAAATTTGGTGTGAGAAGACTCCGTCGCCGAGTAGACTGTCATTCACTACGGTGGATGAACGTCTAGCCACAATACGCATTTTCATGGCTGGGGCGGCTTTCATAAGTGCGCTCCAAGCGCTCACACAAGGCATCTTTGGTCATTAATTGTTATCTCATGAATTGTTCTCCTTTTTTTTGAACACCACCGAATTTGATATCGTGCCTGGGGCAGCTTTCATTGGTGCGCTCCAAGCGCTCACAGAAGGCATCTTTGGTCATGAAGATGCCTTCAATGAGCGCTTGGAGCGCACCTATGAAAGCTGCCCTAGCCACGATATCAAAATCGTGCTAGGCGACTTTAACGCCAGGGTGGGCAAAGAAGGTATATTTGGCACTACGGTCGGTACATTCAGCCTCCACGATGAAACATCCCTGAATGGGTTGAGGCTGATCGACTTCGCCGGGGCCCGAAATATGGTTATCTGTATTACTAGATTCCAGCAAAAGAAAATTCATCAAGCCACCTGGCTGACTCCGGATTGAAAAACCACCAACCAGATCGATCATGTTGTGATAGACGGAAGACACGTGTCCAGTGTTTCAGATGGTCCTAACATCGACTCGGACCCCTATCTTGATGCAGCCAAGATTCGCACCCGCCTCTGTGCAACTAAAAACGCATGCGAACAAACACAAGGAAGGTCTGACGTCGAGAAGCTGCAATCACAACAGACTTGCACTCCTGCTCTTTGAGAGCACTCGTCAACAACTTGGTATAAGGGAATTCTGGGACGCTATGTGAAGCTCCTTACGTACAGCTGCAAACCGAAACCATTGGTTTTCGGAAAATGTAAAAGAACAGCTGGTACGATGAAGAGTGCTGTGTTGCAGCGAATTGAAAACAGACTGCCTACCTCGCAACGTTACGATCGACCACTACACGTGCGGGATGGGATAGATACCGAGAGTTGAAGAGGGAAGCGAGACGCATTTGCAGACAGAAGAAGAAAGAGGCCGAAATGCGTGAGTACGAAGAGCTTGATAAGCTGGCCGACAGGGGTAATGTTCGAAAATTCTATGCGGCGGCTAACAGTAGGTTTCAAGACCGGAGCATACTCTTGTGTAACCCAAGGAGGTGACGTAGTAACCGATACCCAGAGCATACTAAAATTGTGGACGGAAAACTTCTCCAGCCTGCTAAACGGCAGTGAATGCATAACGCCAGGAGAAGGCGAACAAGCCTTCTGCCTTACTCTACGGCGCTCAAAAACACAGCGGACAGTCATAACTTCGAAGTCGTAGATAACTTTGTCTATCTTGGTACCAGTATTAACACCAACAACAACGTCAGCCTCGAAATCCATCGCAGAATAACTCTTGCGGACAGGTGCTACGTCGGACTAAATAGGCAATTAAGAGGTAAAGAACAAAAATAGAACTCTATAAGTCACTCATTATTCCCGTCCTGCTATATGGTGCAGAGGCATGGACGATGACAACATCTGATGAGTCAACGTTGCGAGTTTTCGAGAGAAAAGTTCTGCGAAAGATTTGTGGTCCTTTGCGCGTTGGCCACTGCGAATATCGCATTCGATGAAACGATGAGCTGTATAAGATATATGACGACATTGACATAGTTCAGCGAATTAAAAGACAGCGGGTACGCTGGCTAGGTCATGTTGTCCGAATGGACGAAAACACTCCAGCTCTGAAAGTATTCGACGCAGTACCTGCCAGGGGAATCAGAGGTAGAGGAAGACCTCCACTCAGTTTGTTGGGACCAGGTGCAGAAGGACCTGACTTCGCTTGGAATCTCTATTTGGCGCCGAATTGCGAAAAGAAGAAACGACTGGTGCGCTGTTGTTAATTCGGCTATAACCGCGTAAGCGATTTCTACGTCAAGTTTCTTTTTTAATCCACTATTCGTTCAAAACTGCCTACATATCGAAACGTTGTTATATGCATAATTTATGCAGTTATAAAATTAAAAACTGCTTTATAAGTTGAGAAACTTTTTCAATGCCATTTAATCAAAACAAAACCATATGTGATAGCTTGTCGAAGTTTATCATAGTATAATTGAAATTCGATTATTTCACACGACACTCATGAAACGAATTTTTTGTTCGCGAGGAAAAAAATTATGGGATGATTTATTCACTCCAAGTTTACGATAAGGCTGAATGTACCCGATATACAAGAGGGAATACAAAGAAATGTGAAATTTAAACGAGTATTTTAGTTCTCTTACCTCTTGCGGTGAGTTTCTTTGTGTTGATTATTTTCGCTGCGAACTCGAATTGTGTTGATTTTTGAACACAACGTTTGACGACAGAGAAGGCGCCCCTGTTAAAATACATAATTATTTTATTAAAAATATATTATTTTATTAAAAATAGATTATTTTATTAAAAATAAACATCAGATAACAAATGCATAACAATTATATATATTTATCTTATTTGAACCGATTTGGCTGACAATTTGTGCGAAGGTAGCTTAGTGTTCAAAATTCATAGCGAAATCATTTGAGTATTTTATATTTCATTATTTAAAAAAATAATAATAATAACAACACATGTGTACTGCAGGATTACAGTAATTGTTGACTACTAATGTCGATTATATTGACTGTTTCTACTGAACATGGCGGTTTTTTCTTGGACGCACCATATGGTAACGGTTAGATATTTTTAATATCACAACACAATACATAGTTTAAAATTAAAAATAAAAAAAATTAAAAGCTGCAGTGTTACAAAAATCAGTCACAATTTAAGATGATTACATAATGACGCACAAATATTTTCGAAGCATTGCACAAAACAATGGAAGATTTAAACGGCAGCGATGAACTTGATTTCCGACAGATCGGTCCATCATTAACTAATGTTTAAACAATCGTTCTTATGGTGAAGTGCTGAAACACTTTCATATTAGGTGAAAGATTTCGTCGATTTTATATGTTTTTGGCATAAAAACATTTCGTTGCAGTAAAAAGATACTCTCTAAATTTAACATTTTGACCGATATACAGGGTTTGTCCGGAAAGTAATAGGACTGATTTCCTTCCGCTGTACTTCGGAGCGTGCGCGCACCGACTGGATTCGGTAGAGGGCGTTCCTAGCTAACGAACGAGCTGGTGGTCAGTTGTCTCCGAGCACCTAGAGAGTCAGGACAAACATTTTCGGGAAACGTGTTTCTGTGAGTGTTGCTTAAGCAAGAAGTGGTGTGTTTCGGTGGCACGAAGCCGGGAAGAGGTCTCTGATGAAGACCGGAAGAATGAGCAAATCCAAAGTGAAATTGCCTTTTTTGAAATAAAAGGCATCGTCCACCATGAATTTGTTCCTCTTGGACAAACTGTTAAGAACAAGTTTTACGAGGAAATCCTCAAGAGACTCAAACGAAGAGTCATTGGGTCCGACAATACATCGCAGCCGATTGGATGTTTCACCACGGCAACGCCCCGGCTTACACCGCCTTTCTTGTGAACAGCTACCTAACCAAGGTCGGCATCCCGAACTTTTTTTTTGTGTCCTTGCCTGAAAATAACGATGAAAGGCAAGCGTTTTGAGACGACAGAGGGGATGCAAGCAGCAAGCGACTATTCCGGAGAATGCCTTCCGTGATGGCTTCAATACTTGGAAATCTTGCTGACAGCGCGGCATCGACGCGAAAGACCCTATTTTGAAAGTTTTTAAAGAATTGTAATGATTGGTTTAATAATTTTTTTTTAATCGACTCAATCATATTACTTTCTGGACAAACCCTGTATATGGCATTAAGTCAAACGGAGTTTTGAAAAAACCTTCTGTTAAGTATTTTGTGCCTATGCGAACCAATGACCAGATTTTACCCATTTTTAGCACCAGGATACCCTACTACCAGGAAAGTCGTATTCTAAGGTGCATTAGTTAACTTAGAGATTTATAGTCATTTCCGAAAAAAAGTCAGTCATACGTCCTCAGGTCCACATATTCGGTATCCGGTGACTTGGTAAGTAACAGTCCGATTTCGTCTTATTTTGAGACGTTAGATGTCGTATCTTAAAGGCACTACTCTATTTGTATTAAAAACTTTGGGGGTAAACTTTTCACCAACTTCTCACACCTGACACATTCCAAAGTTCTTCAGCATTTTTGATTTTTTTTTTACCGCTGAGCATTTTAACATTTCTCTATAAGTTTTTAATGAGGTTTGCATCGGGACCTTACATTGGTCAGCTTTCTGCAGTGAACTATTTCTTCACATTTTTAGCTGCGTGCTTTGAATCTTTGTCATACAAAAAATCCAACTCAGACGAATCGATTCGAACGCAAATGGTTCTATAGTATTTTTAAGAATATTGAGGTATAAAAATTGGTAAATTCTGCCTTCTATTCACACCAATGATCCAACGCTATACCAGGAAAACGGTCCTTAGACCAACACGCTACCACCGCCGTGCTTAACGATTTTTTTGGTGTATCTGGAGTAATATGCCTCACACATGTCGCGATGGACACATGGTTGCCATCGGATCCAATACGATTCGCCTTTGTTTAAGCGCTTCAAAGGATTATTTTCCTAATGTTCTTTGACAAAGTTCAGCCGTGCTCTTATTATTTCACAATTAATATTTGTACAAATAACAAAATGTGTGCTATTTTTTTGTTCAATTAAATTTCGCTAAAATGCGATTGTGAAGAGTAACAACAAAAAGTAAGCATGATAACGACATCTTCTTCTTTATTGGCTTGGACACCGCTAACGCTGTTATAGCCGAGTTGACAACAGCGCGGCAGTCGTTTCTTCTACCAGCAGATGTTGTCATCGTCTATGTCTCTGTACCATATAGCCGGACGGGTGTAATGAGTGACTTATAAATTTTAGCTTTTGTTTTCAATTACCTACTTAGAGCGAAGTAACACCTGTTGGCAAGTTATTCTGTGTTGGATTTCGAGGCTGACTCCAAGAATAGATTGAAGAAGTCGCACAAAAGGGAATCGCCTTGTCTGAAACTTCGTTTGATATCGAATGGCTGACCGAGCTTTTGGTGTTGCTCAACGTCAGTTTACACAGCCGTATTAGTTTTGCGGCGATAAAAAATTCAGACATCGCGGCATAAAGGCGGTTTCTTTTCGTGCTGTTAAACAGCTTTAAATCGACGAAGAGGTGGTGCGTGTCGATTCTCATTTCAAGGGTCTTTTACGAGAAAACTGTCCTAGTAGCGGCAGACTTTTCGAAAGTCTTCGACACAGTCAACTATACAGCGCTACTTGAGGACATCGAACAAACTAAGCCCCCTCCAGGACTTAAGAGGTGGACCATGAACTATCTGAGCAGTCAACAATCAGCGGTACTATTTCGAGATGATCATTCTAAAGGAAGGAGAATTAAACAGGGGGTGCCGTAGAGTGGTGTCCTCTCCTCACTACTGCTCAATCACTCTATTTCGAAGCTGCTAGAACCACCAGAAGGAGTCTCTTTAAACTTATACGCAGATGATTGTGCGATAATGACACCGGGTATGGAATAGGTGGGATGTGCTAAATTTGTGACCGTCTATCTCCCAGAATTTTCTCGCTTCTTCACTGCTAGGAGCCTAAATCTTGCCCTACTAAGTCCACTGGCTATCCTATATTACTAACGAAGGAGTACATACATAACTTCCGCCGACGGAGTCAGAATTCTGACGGTCAACCATCCTAAACTTTTAGGAGTAATATTCGAGCTCGAATTGCAGCGTGAAACAAGAGTGACCCTAGCGCAGCTTCATTTTAGACTGACATACCCAATTCATGTCTTGCATGCAAAGAGTCCCCGCACCATACTAATCACCTCCTGGCATGACCCATGAAACTAACTCAGTTAACCTCTTTTTCCCTTTGGCCCCCCATCGAAACAGCTCGTTTCCCGGGCCTCCTGTTAAGTGACCTCGATGACATGTAACATGTTACTTTCCTTCTACAACAACAACAATCTTGCTAGAAGATTCAATGCCTTCGATCGAAGAGAGTAAATCTTAACTGATTTACCACGCCTTCTAAGATATCCTGCTGATAAAGTGTGATAAATTCAGATTGAAAATCTCTTCAAAGTGAATACATGTGACGCCTTTACAGGAGACTCTCTTCCAATCCATTACAGCAGTTGGATAATGAGCACTTGAAATGTTTGCAGTTTTTGCTTCACTGAAGAAGCTACATGTAAGGATTGTGCGCCGGGTTAGGGATTCGCCACGTAAAAAACGCAGTTATAACCGAATTTACAACAGTGGAAAGACTTTCCTTCCTTTCCTTTTTTACGTGGCGTCCCAAACTTGAACTTGAACTTCTACATAAAAAAAATCATACCAATGAAAAAGCAACAACAGCCTCGGATGAGAGACTGCCCTTTTGATGACGACCATAGCAAACGAAACAAGCACTACGAATTGAAGGCATGCACCTGGAATGTCCGGTCCCTTAATTGGGAAGGTGCGACTGCCCAGCTGGTTGATGTCATCGTTAGAGTGAAGGCTGACATCACCGCTGTCCAAGAAATGCGATGGAAGGGACAAGGACAAAGACGAATAGGTCCTTGTGGTTTTTACTACAGTGGCCATATAAAGGAGCGCAAGTTAGGTGTGGGATTCGTAGTAGTACTTGAGCCTCCGTCGCCAAGTACTATCATTCACTCCGGTGAATGAGCGTCTAGCCACAATCCGCAACAAAGCGAGGTTCCTCAGCATATCGCTGATTTGCGCACACGCACCGACGGAAGAGAAGGATGATATGACCAAAGATGCCTTCTATGAGCGCTTGGAGCGCACTTATGAGAGCTGCCCCCGCCTCGATGTCAAAATCGTGCTTGGCGATTTTAACGCCAGGGTGGGCAAAGAAGGTATCTTTGGCACCACGGTCGGTAAATTCAGCCTCCACGACGAAACATCCCCAAATGGGTTGAATCTGATCGACTTCGCCGGGGCCCGAAATATGGTTATCTGTAACACTAGATTCCAGCACAAGAAAATACATCAAGCTACCTGTATGTCTCCGGATCAAAAAGCCACCAACCAGATCGACCATGTTGTGATAGGCGGAAGACTCGTCTCCAGTGTTCTAGACGTGCGTACGCTCCGAGGTCCTAACATCGACTCGGACCACTATCTTGTTGCAGCTAAGATTCGCACCCGCCTCTGTGCAGCAAAAAACACACGTCAACAAACACAAGGAAGGTTCGACGTCGAGAAGCCGCAATCGCAACAGAAAGCGGAACGATTTTCTACTCGGGTCGCACTCCTGCTCTCTGAGAGCACACGTCAACAACTCGGTATAAAAGAACTGTGGGACGGCATTTCAAACTCCTTACGTACAGCTGCAACCGAAACCATTGGTTTTCGGAAAATGCAAAAGAACAGCTGGTACGACGAGGAGTGCCGTGTCGCAGCGGAGAGAAAACAGACTGCCTACCTCGCAACGTTACGATTGACTACAACACGTGCAGGATGGGATAGATACCGAGAGTTGAAGAGGGAAGCGAGACGCTTGATAAGCTGGCCGACAGGGGTAATGCTCGAAAATTCTACGAAAAAATGCGGCGGCTTACAGAAGGTTTCAAGGCCGGAGCATACTCTTGTAGAACCCCCAAAGGTGATCTAGTCACCGATGCCCAGAGCATACTTAAATTATGGAGGGCACACTTCTCCAGCCTGCTGAATGGCAGTGAACGCACAACACCAGGAGAAGGAGAACCCGGTTCCCCAATCGATGACGATGGAGCAGACGTTCCATTACCCGACCATGAAGAAGTTGGAATAGCAATTGCCCGCCTGAAGAACAACAAAGCGGCAGGGGCCGACGGATTGCCGGCCGAGCTATTTAAACATGGCGGCGAAGAACTGATAAGGACCATGCATCAGCTTCTTTGTAAAATATGGTCGGACGAAAGCATGCCCAACGGTTGGATTTTAAGTGTGCAATGCCCAATCCATAAAAAAGGAGGCCCCACAATCTGCGCCAACTACCGTGGGATTAGCCTCCTCAACATCGGGTATAAGGTTCTATCGAGCGTATTGTGTGAAAGATTAAAGCCCACCATCAACAAACTGGTTGGACTTTATCAGTGTGGGTTTAGACCTGGCAAATCAACAACCGACCAGATATTCACCATGCGCCAAATTTTGGAAAAAACCCGTGAAAGGAGAATTGACGCACACCACCTCTTCGTCGATTTCAAAGCTGCTTTCGACAGCACGAAAAGGAGCTGCCTTTATGCCGCGATGTCTGAATTTGGTATCCCCGCAAAACTAATACGGCTGTGTAAACCGACGTTGAGCAACACTAAAAGCTCCGTCAGGATCGGGAAGGACCTCTCCGAGCCGTTCGATACCAAACGAAGTTTCAGACAAGGCGACTCCCTATCGTGCGACTTCTTCAACCTGCTTCTGGAGAAAATGGTTCGAGCTGCAGAACTAAATAGAGGAGGTACCATCTTCTATAAGAGTGTACAGCTGCTGGCGTATGCCGATGATATTGATATCATCGGCCTCAACACCCGCGCCGTTAGTTCTCCTCTCTCCAGGCTGGACAAGGAAGCAAAGCAAATGGGTCTGGCAGTAACCTGTCATCAACCAAACAGTCGTCGCACTAGCGACTTGGTTCTCACGTCAGTGTTGACTTTGAACTTTGAAGTCATAGATAATTTCGTCTATCTTGGAACCAGCGTAAACACCACCAACAATGTCAGCCTGAAAATCCAACGCAGGATAACTCTTGCCAACAGGTGCTACTTCGGACTGAGTAGGCAATTGAGAAGCTAAGTCCTCTCTGGTTTTGTTTTTTGTTTTTTTTCTGTTCGAGTTTTCAATCTAAACGGACGTGCTTTCATGCGCTCCGCAGAAACTTTCGAAAAAAAAACAAAAATAAAAATAAAACAAAATAAACAAATATTAAAAAATTTGCATTAAGTGCAAGCAATAGCCAATAACGCCGAAAGTGAAAATCAAAACATAAAAAATCATAAACTGTTTAGAAACAATAAACATAATACAATAACAAATAATAAGTGGGAAATAAAACAAAAAAAAATACAAAAGCATGAGCGCAGCGCAGCCCCACCAACAAGGCCGTAGGCATTCTCTGAATGACTACTTCAGCTTTGTAGAGCCTGCGAGTTCAGCTCCTACTAACAAACAAAGCGACGGTGAAAAGGATGAGTCATCGCAGCGACCAACTGACCAGCACCATAAGCAGAGCTTTCAAAAAGCAAAAGCAGAAGAGAACGGCAGTCAACAACGGCTAGCAGCAAACGTGATCACACCAACAACTAAGCAGGTACCTGCAAGTACGCAGGCAGCGAAGAACAACATAAAGCAAGGTGAGAATGTACCAATAAAAAAAGGCCAGTCTGTACAAACTGGCATTGACCTCTACATCAACATTAAAAGGAAATTAAGTCCTTCAAAGTCAGCGGTCAATCCCAATAAATTTCAAGGCGGTACACCAATAAAGAATAAACCGGAAGTTTTAAATGGCAATAGGTTTGCCTTACTAAGCAATGGATCAGACGACGATGCGAAGGGTACCACCACAGTCGTTAATGCCAAACCACCTCCAATATATTTGCGCGAACGTAGCAGTAATGCTCTCGTTGCTGAATTAAGTAAAATTGTAGGTACTTACAATTTCCATATATTTAGTGCCTTTGAAAAAAGGCAATCTAGATGAAGCAAAAATTCAGTCCTACACTGAAAAAAGTTTTATGGACATAGTTAAATTTTTGTCAAATAAAAACAAAAATTATTATTCGTATCAACTGAAGAGCTCTAAGGGCCTAGTTGTTGTAATCAAGGGTATAGAGTCCGCCCTAGACTCTAGTGAAGTCAAAGAAGCATTGGAAGAATGTGGTTTTGGAATTAAGACAGTTGTAAATATATTTAATAGAAACAAAGTACCACAGCCTAGTATAAAAAATACGTCAGTAGCCACATTAATATTGAGTACAAAATAAATACAGGAAGAGATATTGACGAAAGCATAAGAGAAGTCAATGATATAATAACCAGCGCAGCTGTCTTAGCAACACCAAACAAAAGCTTTAATCCGCTTGGTCTCAGAAAAATCTCTAATAAAGAAATAGAGATGCTTGTAAATGAAAAAAGACGTGCAAGACGTGAATGGCAGATAAATCGCTCCCCCTCCACTCAGCTTCAATTGAAAGCTGCTGTACGTAAATTAAAAAAAGCGCTCAAACGTGAGGAAGAATTGAACACCGAAATGTATATAAAGAAGCTGTGCCCAAATTCAAACAAGCAAAATTCCCTTTGGACAGCCCAAAAGTCCATGAAGCCACCAACTAACTCCAACTTGCCTATACGAGACTTGGGTGGAAATTGGGCTCGAAATGACGAGGGAAAGGCTAATTGCTTTGCAAACCACCTAGAAAATTTAATTTCAACCCAATTTGCCAAAGAACAACTTTAAGCTGCCAATCTTACCCCACACAGCTAAAGAGTCACTCGAGTCTCTTATGACTTCACCTTCTGAAATCATTGGTATCATCAAAGAACTTAATCCAAAAAAGTCGCCGGGAAATGATAAAATTTCCCCAAAAATACTAATTGAGTTACCAATTATTGCTGTAGAGGTGTTCTCTTTGCTCTTCAATGCAATTCTTAGTTTCGGATACTATCCAATTTCATGGAAAAAGTCGCAAATTATCTTGATAGATAAACCTGGGAAAGACTTAACACAGCCGTCTTCATACAGACCAATAAGTCTTCTACCACGTCTTTCAAAAGTATTTGAAAAAGTATTACTATCAAAGATGTCTCCTTTCCTCCACGTAAATAACACAATACCAATGCATCAATACGGATTTCGTGCGAAACATGGCACAATAGAGCAAGTAAATAGAATTACTAACGAGATAAGGAAAGCATTTGAGCACAGGGAGTACTGTTCAGCAATATTTCTAGAAGTAGCTCAAGCGTTTGATAAGGTGTGGCACGAAGGTCTTTTATATAAGATTAAAAAAATTCTACCTTTAGGATTGTATAAAACCTTGGAATCTTACTTAACAAATAGAAAATTTATGGTAAAAGTGGGAGATTTTATATCTGATGAACGACAGATAAGGGCTGGTGTACCACAGGGCAGTGTTTTAGGCCCAACACTATACGGATACATCATATATACAGCAGATCTTCCAACAGCTATTAATGTATTAACTTCAACTTTTGTGGATGACACAGCTATAGTGAGCCGTAACAAATGCCACATTTTAGCATCACGAATATTAGCGAAGCATTTAAGTTCTGTCGAAGAGTGGCTAGCGAACTGGCGTATAAACATAAATGAACAGAAGTGTAAGCATATTACATTTTCGCTAAGACCAAAGATATGCCCGGCAGTAAAAATAAACAATATTTTAGTACCCCAAGCGAACGAAGTAACATATCTTGGTATTCACCTAGATAGAAGGCTCACGTGGAGAAAACATGTCTCTAGTAAAACAACATGTATGAAGATTAGAGCTGCAAATTTAAACTGGCTTTTAAATAAAAATTCCAAACTTAGCCTAGATAACAAAGTGCTTTTATATAATGCGGTCATAAGGCCGATTTGGATGTATGGCATTCAACTGTGCACGCTTAGAACAAAAACGTGTTCACCATGGTACATGCGTAACGAAAATATCCATAAAGACCTTGGTATTCCTATGGTAAAAAAAGAAGTAGAAGACAGCAGAATTAAATATATATCTAAACTCCGAGATCACCCAGACCCTTTGGCTAATGCTTTGGTACATTCCTGCGATCAAACACGACTTAAAAGAAGAGATATGCCTGCGTATTAAAGAGCGACGTATCACCAAAACGGCTCAATCAATGGCTTGAGTCTGTCTAGTTTTTAAATAGATTTACGATTTTATTACTTATTGTTAGGCTTTAAGAAAAAGCAGATACAATAAATAAAATTATTTTGAAAAAAAAAGTCCTCTCTCGACGAACAAAAACCAAACTCCATAAGTCACTCACAATACCCGTCTTGCTATATGGTGCAGAGGTCTGGACGATGACAACTGATGAGTCGACGTTGCGAGTTTTCGAGAGAAAAGTTCTGCGAAAGATTTATGGTCCTTTGCGCGTTGGCCACTGCGAATATCGCATTCGATGGAACGATGAGCTGTATGAGATATATGACGACATTGACATAGTTCAGCGAATTAAAAGACAGCGGCTACGCTGGCTAGGTCATGTTGTCCGGATGGATGAAAACGCTCCAGCTCTGAAAGTATTCGACGCAGTACCCGCCGGAGGAAGCAAAGGAAAAAGAAGACCTCCAATCCGTTGAAAGGACCAAGTGGAGAAGGACCTGGCTTCGCTTGGAATATCCAATTGGCGCCACGTAGCGGAAAGAAGAAACGACTGGAGCGCTGTTGTTAACTTAGCTATAACCGCGTAAGCGGTGTCTACGCTGTTAAAGGAGAAGAAGAAGAAGCTACCGCACTCTGTTGAACCTAATATGGGTCGTGATCGCTAATGCAAACTGTTCGAAAAAGCAAACTTGGCATCTGTATCAAAATTGAAAATTGAAAAGCATTAACGTTTGAAAAGTAGTTTCACAATAATGTACAAAAAAAACTTGGTGCTAGCTAAAATGTCATTGAAATTTAGTTTTATTAAATGTAATTTTAATATTATTGTTTTATTAGGCTAAGCCCGCGGCTCCGCTAGCGAAGATTTTGTGATTGGCATAATATTTTTATAGCGTTGTTGTGGAGATACCATATAATCATCTCAAATTAAGGGGATGTTCTGGTCCAGAAATTTAAAAAAATCGAATTTTTTTTTATATTTTCAAAGTTTAACTAATCAAGAATATGTGTACAAGAGGATTTTTCAAAATTCAAATTATTTTGGGAGATATAGGCATTTTTCTGACCCGGCATCCAAACTGGTTCGACCGAAACTAATCGAACAAAAGACATTACACGAAATTTTAAACGCGTTTTTCTCAAAACTGACAATTTCGGAACGATCCCCAGGATTTCTCAGGTTCTACTGGATCGATTTACTTGAAATTTTTATAGAGTCGTCTTTATAGGCTTGTCTATGGTTGGAACTAGCCCCATCCCCAAATTTTTATTTTTATTATTTTTAAAAAATTCGAAATAGTCAGAAAAAGTGATCCAAAAAAACTTTTTTTTTAGGCAGTCGCCATTTTGGTGAAACAAATTTTTTCCCACTTTCTATTCAAGATTAATAATTTTTTTTTTTTTTTTGGTTTCAGATAACTAGAAGGGTTGAAATCATGGGTATGGTCACGTGGAAATTTTTAGAGACCCCCCACTTCGCCAGCTCATAACTGGCATTGACCTCTACATCAACATTAAAAGGAAATTAAGTCCTTCAAAGTCAGCGGTCAATCCCAATAAATTTCAAGGCGGTACACCAATAAAGAATAAACCGGAAGTTTTAAATGGCAATAGGTTTGCCTTACTAAGCAATGGATCAGACGACGATGCGAAGGGTACCACCACAGTCGTTAATGCCAAACCACCTCCAATATATTTGCGCGAACGTAGCAGTAATGCTCTCGTTGCTGAATTAAGTAAAATTGTAGGTACTTACAATTTCCATATATTTAGTGCCTTTGAAAAAAGGCAATCTAGATGAAGCAAAAATTCAGTCCTACACTGAAAAAAGTTTTATGGACATAGTTAAATTTTTGTCAAATAAAAACAAAAATTATTATTCGTATCAACTGAAGAGCTCTAAGGGCCTAGTTGTTGTAATCAAGGGTATAGAGTCCGCCCTAGACTCTAGTGAAGTCAAAGAAGCATTGGAAGAATGTGGTTTTGGAATTAAGACAGTTGTAAATATATTTAATAGAAACAAAGTACCACAGCCTAGTATAAAAAATACGTCAGTAGCCACATTAATATTGAGTACAAAATAAATACATGAAGAGATATTGACGAAAGCATAAGAGAAGTCAATGATATAATAACCAGCGCAGCTGTCTTAGCAACACCAAACAAAAGCTTTAATCCGCTTGGTCTCAGAAAAATCTCTAATAAAGAAATAGAGATGCTTGTAAATGAAAAAAGACGTGCAAGACGTGAATGGCAGATAAATCGCTCCCCCTCCACTCAGCTTCAATTGAAAGCTGCTGTACGTAAATTAAAAAAAGCGCTCAAACGTGAGGAAGAATTGAACACCGAAATGTATATAAAGAAGCTGTGCCCAAATTCAAACAAGCAAAATTCCCTTTGGACAGCCCAAAAGTCCATGAAGCCACCAACTAACTCCAACTTGCCTATACGAGACTTGGGTGGAAATTGGGCTCGAAATGACGAGGGAAAGGCTAATTGCTTTGCAAACCACCTAGAAAATTTAATTTCAACCCAATTTGCCAAAGAACAACTTTAAGCTGCCAATCTTACCCCACACAGCTAAAGAGTCACTCGAGTCTCTTATGACTTCACCTTCTGAAATCATTGGTATCATCAAAGAACTTAATCCAAAAAAGTCGCCGGGAAATGATAAAATTTCCCCAAAAATACTAATTGAGTTACCAATTATTGCTGTAGAGGTGTTCTCTTTGCTCTTCAATGCAATTCTTAGTTTCGGATACTATCCAATTTCATGGAAAAAGTCGCAAATTATCTTGATAGATAAACCTGGGAAAGACTTAACACAGCCGTCTTCATACAGACCAATAAGTCTTCTACCACGTCTTTCAAAAGTATTTGAAAAAGTATTACTATCAAAGATGTCTCCTTTCCTCCACGTAAATAACACAATACCAATGCATCAATACGGATTTCGTGCGAAACATGGCACAATAGAGCAAGTAAATAGAATTACTAACGAGATAAGGAAAGCATTTGAGCACAGGGAAAACTGTTCAGCAATATTTCTAGACGTGGCTCAAGCGTTTGATAAGGTGTGGCACGAAGGTCTTTTATATAAGATTAAAAAAATTCTACCTTTAGGATTGTATAAAACCTTGGAATCTTACTTAACAAATAGAAAATTTATGGTAAAAGTGGGAGATTTTATATCTGATGAACGACAGATAAGGGCTGGTGTACCACAGGGCAGTGTTTTAGGCCCAACACTATACGGATACATCATATATACAGCAGATCTTCCAACAGCTATTAATGTATTAACTTCAACTTTTGTGGATGACACAGCTATAGTGAGCCGTAACAAATGCCAAATTTTAGCATCACGAATATTAGCGAAGCATTTAAGTTCTGTCGAAGAGTGGCTAGCGAACTGGCGTATAAACATAAATGAACAGAAGTGTAAGCATATTACATTTTCGCTAAGACCAAAGATATGCCCGGCAGTAAAAATAAACAATATTTTAGTACCCCAAGCGAACGAAGTAACATATCTTGGTATTCACCTAGATAGAAGGCTCACGTGGAGAAAACATGTCTCTAGTAAAACAACATGTATGAAGATTAGAGCTGCAAATTTAAACTGGCTTTTAAATAAAAATTCCAAACTTAGCCTAGATAACAAAGTGCTTTTATATAATGCGGTCATAAAGCCGATTTGGATGTATGGCATTCAACTGTGCACGCTTAGAACAAAAACGTGTTCACAAAAATGGTACATGCGTAACGAAAATATCCATAAAGACCTTGGTATTCCTATGGTAAAAAAAGAAGTAGAAGACAGCAGAATTAAATATATATCTAAACTCCGAGATCACCCAGACCCTTTGGCTAATGCTTTGGTACATTCCTGCGATCAAACACGACTTAAAAGAAGAGATATGCCTGCGTATTAAAGAGCGACGTATCACCAAAACGGCTCAATCAATGGCTTGAGTCTGTCTAGTTTTTAAATAGATTTACGATTTTATTACTTATTGTTAGGCTTTAAGAAAAAGCAGATACAATAAATAAAATTATTTTGAAAAAAAAGTCCTCTCTCGACGAACAAAAACCAAACTCCATAAGTCACTCACAATACCCGTCTTGCTATATGGTGCAGAGGTCTGGACGATGACAACTGATGAGTCGACGTTGCGAGTTTTCGAGAGAAAAGTTCTGCGAAAGATTTATGGTCCTTTGCGCGTTGGCCACTGCGAATATCGCATTCGATGGAACGATGAGCTGTATGAGATATATGACGACATTGACATAGTTCAGCGAATTAAAAGACAGCGGCTACGCTGGCTAGGTCATGTTGTCCGGATGGATGAAAACACTCCAGCTCTGAAAGTATTCGACGCAGTACCCGCCGGAGGAAGCAAAGGAAAAAGAAGACCTCCAATCCGTTGAAAGGACCAAGTGGAGAAGGACCTGGCTTCGCTTGGAATATCCTATTGGCGCCACGTAGCGGAAAGAAGAAACGACTGGAGCGCTGTTGTTAACTTAGCTATAACCGCGTAAGCGGTGTCTACGCTGTTAAAGGAGAAGAAGAAGAAGCTACCGCACTCTGTTGAACCTAATATGGGTCGTGATCGCTAATGCAAACTGTTCGAAAAAGCAAACTTGGCATCTGTATCAAAATTGAAAATTGAAAAGCATTAACGTTTGAAAAGTAGTTTCACAATAATGTACAAAAAAAACTTGGTGCTAGCTAAAATGTCATTGAAATTTAGTTTTATTAAATGTAATTTTAATATTATTGTTTTATTAGGTCTAAGCCCGCGGCTCCGCTAGCGAAGATTTTGTGATTGGCATAATATTTTTATAGCGTTGTTGTGGAGATACCATATAATCATCTCAAATTAAGGGGATGTTCTGGTCCAGAAATTTAAAAAAATCGAATTTTTTTTTATATTTTCAAAGTTTAACTAATCAAGAATATGTGTACAAGAGGATTTTTCAAAATTCAAATTATTTTGGGAGATATAGGCATTTTTCTGACCCGGCATCCAAACTGGTTCGACCGAAACTAATCGAACAAAAAGACATTACACGAAATTTTAAACGCGTTTTTCTCAAAACTGACAATTTCGGAACGATCCCCAGGATTTCTCAGGTTCTACTGGATCGATTTACTTGAAATTTTTATAGAGTCGTCTTTATAGGCTTGTCTATGGTTGGAACTAGCCCCATCCCCAAATTTTTATTTTTATTATTTTTAAAAAATTCGAAATAGTCAGAAAAAGTGATCCAAAAAAACTTTTTTTTTAGGCAGTCGCCATTTTGTGAAACAAATTTTTTCCCACTTTCTATTCAAGATTAATAATTTTTTTTTTTTTTTTTGGTTTCAGATAACTAGAAGGGTTGAAATCATGGGTATGGTCACGTGGAAATTTTTAGAGACCCCCCACTTCGCCAGCTCATAACTTTTGAATTTTTTTAGTTTTTTTAGTTTTTAATTTTTTTCTGTACTCTTCTAAAATTAACAAATAACTAATAAAAAAATGGATGGTAAAAATATTAATTGCCTTTTTTTACGACACTGAAATTCAGGCCAGAATACCCCCTTAAGTTGGAACTTGTTTTCAACACTGTAGCTATTACGCTATTTTTGTTTGTTACAGGTACTGTTTGGTTTGTTATGAATTTTTGTGTGTCGTTCGCGTACCATCGCAAAGTATCTGCCTATGCGATTTTCTGTCGTGATAAAAATATACGAATAAGATTTCGTCAAATTTTTGAATAACCGTTTTGACTTTAAGCTTTCGCAATTAATAAATTCTTTCTTTGCACGACTCATTCTCTTTTTGTGTCTTTCTAATTGAAATTAATAGTATTATTAACAGGTATATTTATTTTTCGCATATTTTTATGTTTGAAAATTCAAATTTTCGAATGCGCAGATCTAAGCCTCCATTCATCAGCAAATGAACAGTTGACCGACGGTGGGCTTTCTTGTGGAGATCGTCTCAAAGAAGTCTTGGGAAAACTGTTCAATGGCGCGGTAAACAAACAATCTGAAAATATTATACCCCTATAACGGTTTTCATTTTCGCTCGGTTGAATTAAGTTAAAGCAATTCAACTTCAGATCAACATAACTATTTTTTAGTATTACAATTTTCAACTATTTTCAATCGAAAAAATTTTAAACGAAAAATCAAAGCAATTCTATTTAGAAAACAATGTTAGTTGCAGACTCATAAATATTCTCGTTAAAATGAGGAACCATTTTATTCTTTAAGGGGCTATACCAGTGTGACACTTTCAAATTTTTTTTTTTTTACTTTTTCGATAGTTTATATATTAAAAAATATCCTGTGAATCGGTGAGGTCGTAAATAGTTTCTGAATGGCAGCGTTCTAAACAGCGAAACGACATTTTTCAAAATTGCTGACGTTATAACTCAACGAGAAATTGACCGATCGACTTAAAATTAAAACTGGATATAGTTGAATACATTTGCTATACAATAGACTACGGTCATTTTGATTGGTTGATATTTGTCAATTTGACATTAAAAAAAAAACCATTTTTTTCGTAAAAAAAACGATTTTTGTTTTTAAATTACGCCATTTTCGTAATTTTTGATATTTTTCAAAGATCGTAGTTCATTGTATAGAAAATATATTTAAGTTTAATAAACATTTTGAATTTTTTTGTTTCAACTACACAATCGACCGGAATCATGCCAGCAGTTGAGGCACTTTTTTTTTGGCACTTCCGCAGACAGCACATAACTCCGTTATTTTTCAATATTTTTGTAAATTTTTTTTTTTAATATAGCTAAAAATATACTTTATTACGTCCATAAAACTTCGAAACATTCAATCTAGTACTTTCTTTTAAAAAAATTCACGAAAATCGCCTAATTTTTCATGCGTCACACTGGTATAGCCCCTTAATAGATGAAGTAATGATAGTTATCAAGAATGCATTTTAAATGTTTTCGACTTTGGATTGAAGCAACCTACGATGTTACAAACCTGGGGTCGAATCGTTACATCCGTGAACGTATCACTCGTCACGTAAAAGCCTGTATTTCGTATTATGACGTACGTGATCGTAACGCTTCTATCGTGATCTGGAATGATGACATACGTGAACGAGTATATAAACGTATCCGTTCGTTCGAATCGTCGTTCGAACGCGAACTACCAATCGTAATAGCCAAATTTATGGAAATGTGAGCAAAATTTTTTAAAATTTTAAGTTTTTTATAATTTTTAGTAATAAAGGACATAAACAAGAATGCAATGAATGGAATATCTCACTAAAAATTAAAAAGTAATAATATTTATATGAACAAAATTTTTGTATTTTAGTTGACAATAAAAATAAAATTATTTACAAGGTTAAGGACATATACATTTTTTAATTAAATGTATTAAAGAATACTTTATTTGATCTCTTATCGTTTGGTCGATTGCGGTGTAGCGGTTCGTTACCCCAGTGTCGGACCATAGAATTGTAAGGTTTGCGCTGAGGGCACGGGTCAAGCTATTCCCTCCTAGACGCAACCCGCGAAGGACCAATTGGAGTGCCTTCAGGGAGAGGCTAGATAAGGGATTGAAGAGGGTGGGGCAGACTGACAGCAGCGCCACGGTCCCGGGAATGGAGAGCAGATTGACCGTGCTTAACGGGTCCATCACTAACGCGTACAATGACAGCTGCCCCTTAGGAGTACCCACAGACAAGCACAATTGCTCCCGGTGGACAAGGAAACTCGTAGACCTAAGGAAGAAGGTACGCAGCCTATTTAATAAGGCTAAACGTACAGGGGCGCGATGTCTGAATTTGATATCCCCGCAAAACTAATACGGCTGTGTAAACTGACGTTGAACAACACGAAAAGCTCCGTCAGGATCGGGAAGGACCTCTCCGAGCCGTTCGATACCAAACGAGGTTTCAGACAAGGCGACTCCCTATCGTGCGACTTCTTCAACCTGCTCCTGGAGAAAATAGTTCGAGCTGCTGAACTAAACAGAGAAGGTACCATCTTCTATAAGAGTGTACAGCTGCTGGCGTATGCCGACGATATTGATATCATCGGCCTCAACACCCGCGCCGTTAGTTCTGCTTTCTCTAGGCTGGACAAGGAAGCACAGAAAATGGGTCTGGTAGTGAACGAGAGCAAAACGAAATATCTCCTGTCATCAAACAAACAGTCGTCGCACTCGCGACTTGGCTCTCACGTCACTGTTGACAGTCATAACTTTGAAGTTGTAGATAATTTCGTCTATTTAGGAACCAGCATTAACACCACTAATAATGTCAGCCTGGAAATCCAACGCAGGATTGCTCTTGCCAACAGGTGCTACTTCGGACTGAGTAGGCAATTGAAAAGTAAAGTCCTCTCTCGACTAACAAAAGCTAAACTCTATAAGTCGCTCATAATTCCCGTCCTGCTATATGGTGCAGAGGCTTGGGCGATGACAGCAACCGATGAGTCGACGTTACGAGTTTTCGAGAGAAAGGTTCTGCGAAAGATTTATGGTCCTTTGCGCATTGGCCACGGCGAATATCGCATCCGATGGAACGATGAGCTGTACGAGATATATGACGACATTGACATAGTTCAGCGAATTAAAAGGCAGCGGCTACGCTGGCTAGGTCATGTTGTCCGGATGGATGAAAACACTCCAGCTCTGAAAGTATTCGACGCAGTACCTGCCGGGGGATGCAGAGGAAGACCTCCACTCCGTTGGAAGGACCAAGTGGAGAAGGACCTGGCTTCGCTTGGAATATTCAATTGGCGCCACGCAGCGAAAAGAAGAAACGACTGGCGCGCTGTTGTTAACTCGGCTATAAACGCGTAAGCGGTGTGTACGCCAATTAAGAAGAAGAAGAAACGTACAGGGGTCTGGGAAGAATATAGGAGCAACCTGACACTGTACAATAAAGAGATCAGGTCTGCTAAACAGGCTAGCTTTAGGAGATTCTGTGAAAGCACAAAGCTTTGGCTAAAGGGAAGACGGACACAGTGCTAGACATCAAAAGGAATGACGGGACATTCACGACCAGCGCTGAGGACAGAGCTACAGAGCTCTTGGGTGCTCACTTCCCGGAGGTCAGCTGAGGTAATCTTCATACCGAAAGTAGGTAGGAAGGACTACTCTTTGGCTAAATCTTTTAGGCCAATTAGCCTAACCTCCTTCCTACTGAAAACTATGGAGAAGATATCATCATTTAAGGTCGAAGGAGCTGAAGACTGCACCCCTGCATGCGGCTCAGCATGCATACAGAGCTGGCAGATCAACAAACACGGCTCTGTACCAGTTGACCTCCGAGATAGAGAGTTCACTGGAGAAAGGGGAAGTTATGCTATGCGCCTTTTTGGATATCGAGGGAGCTTTTGACAACACATCTCATAGAAGTGTAGCCATGGCACTGGAGGGTAGGAATGTGCCAGCACCGGTGCGCAGATGGATAGAGGCGGTACTGCGCACCAGGGTTGCTGAGACCACAGCAGGGGGCACTAAGATTCGTCTCGGCACAACAAGAGGCTCTCCGCAGGGTGGTGTACTATCGCCCCTGCTATGGAGCCTTGTTGTGGACGACTTGTTAGCACTGCTAACCGACAACGGTATCCGCTGCCAATGATAAGCGGAGGATATAGTGATTATAGCGAGAGGCAAGTTCGAGGACACTCTCTGTGACCTAGTGCAACGAGGTCTAAACCTGGCAAAGGAGTGGTGCATAGGAGTTGAACTGAGTATCAACCCCTCGAAGACTACCATCGTCCCGTTCACGAGGCGAAGATCCCTACCCGGGCTTAGGAACCTCACACTTGGGGGTAAAGAGATCGAGATGACCAGCAAGGTAAAATATCTTGGTCTCACGCTGGATTCCACTTTGCGGTGGAAGCAGCATGTGAACCAAACCCTGGTCAAGGCGACAAAGGCACTAATGGTGTGCAATCGGCTGGCAGGAAAATCCTGGTGTTGCAAGCCAAGGATTGTCAGGTGGTTGTACACCATGATTATGCGACCGATAGTCACATATGGAGAGGTGTCCTGGGCCTCTGTGGCGGCACGGGCCTCGGTGGTGATGGAACTATCGAAGCTTCAGCGGCTAGTATGCGTCGGCATGACGGACGCTATGCGAACCTGCCCAACGGCGGTGCTGGAGGAACTCACACCGCTCCACATAGTGATTGACCAAGTAGCCAAGCATTCACTCCTGCAAATAACGGCAGAGGGATGCGGCAAAGGGAAAATAATCTCGTCCCAGAGGATGAAGATGATAAGTGGCAACAATCCAATTGCCCTTCTCCCGAGGAACGGGATTACAAAAACAATAAATTTCACGAGGAAGTTCAAGGTTACCCTCGGCAGCAAGAGCGAGTGGAATGACTCCACTCTTGAGCTGGCGCTGAGGGATAGTACACTAAAGTGGTACACTGACGGCTCGAAGACGTCGGAAGGTATTGGTGCAGGGATCGCTGGTCCACGCACAAGGCTATCCATACCGATGGGCAGATTCCTCAGTATCTTCCAGGCCGAAGTCTTGGCCATAAGTCAGTGTATAGAGATAAACCTCCATCGCGGCTATCGAAATGAGCGAATAACCATATTCAGCGATAGCAAAGCGGCACTAAAAGCGATCTCCTCTTACGAGATCAAATCGCTGCTAGTGCAGGAGTGAAGAGAACGGCTAAACAGCCTATCTGAATTGAACCAAGTACACCTAATTTGGGTACCGGATCATAGAGGCATAGCCGGCAATGAACTGGCTGAGAGCTCGCCCGCTACGCAGCTTCCACAAATATGGTAGGGCACGAACCGTTCACTGGGGTGGGCCCCCACACTATAAAGGAGCTGCTCCGTAAGGAATAGAGAGTGGGCAGAGAAGGTCATTGGCAACGGGCGCATGGCATGCGGCATGCCAAGTTGCTAATAGGGGGGTACAACCTTAATAGGTTTAGGTCAACCTCCCAAGGACTAAACTCGGGCCCTTGCGCTAACTGCCGGTTCTGCGACAGGGAACCTGAAACCCCGGAGCACCTACTAATCGACTGCATCGCAGTCTGCAGACCAAGGTCTAAGGCCCTTGGAACCATATTTCCGAATAGGGATCACATCAACTCTCTTGCTCCCAGCAAAATACTAGAATTTATCGATTTGCTGGGGCTTAATGAGAGAGGCTTAGGAGAGGGCACAATAGACCCAAGGTCGCAGTGCATACCTCAATTAAATTTTTTTCTACCCCAGTGTCCATTTCTTGTGTGTGATAAGAATCGTAATTTTGAGGGTCGCAACTTGTTGTAAATTTTATGCAGATGTTATGTAATGCCTCACAAACGTTAGTAAATCTTCCACCTTTGTGGGGTGATATCTTCCTCTCTTGCCTAAAATCCTAAAATTCTCCACCGTGTTTTTAAGATTCCGATGCTTTGTTCAACGATATATCTACAAAGAAAATTTTGTAAATGTGGATTCATATTTTTTTTATGCCTACGCTATTGCTACGATCTCTTAGCTATCTCCGCACTATTTTTTTATGCCCATTTCACTAGAGCTCAAATAAAAAAACACAGTTGGATTCATTTTGATATTTCACACCGTAAACTAAATAAACGCAGTAATATTATTACGGCAAAATATTAATAGAAAACGGAAAATGAGCAAAAAAAAAACATATTTTATTTATAAGTATAAACTATTTTAATCAGTTATTTTGCTTGTTAGCAGTTAAAATTTTTTCGTACTCTAGTCAATCCAACTGGCGGATAGTTGAAAATCGTAAAACCAAAAACATTTGAAATTTGACAACACTCCAATCGCAACTTGACCACAAAACCGAATTTCAAAACTTAAACCAAAATACAGTTAGGTTGAAAACAATAAGGGGAATTTTTTTGAAAATCTCAAAAATCACTTGAGCCTTTTTCACACTAATGTAAAGCAATCATCTCAATGCGATTTTCTTTATCATCCCACTATATTGTTAGTAAGTATATAATATTGTTAATGGTACTTTTTTCTGTACTATACTATACTATTACCATGGACATTGTTAAGGTTTGACAACTCTTTTCTCCATATTTTTTTATTTTTTTTTAGGTCATTCGGAGAAAAACTAACGAAGTTACAGCAAGTTGATTAACTTTGAATCGATTTTCCCAAATATGTCATTTTTAAAATCGGTGACCAGCTTACAGAAAAAACTACTGCATCGATCGTTTTGAAATTTTGTACAAATATTCTACATATATATAGCTCTCGAATGACGTCGAGTTTTTCCAAAAATTTTTATTTCTAAGCATTTTACAATAACAAATAGGACGATTTTTTCGTCCAAAATCGTCATTTTGGCTTGAAAATGGTACCCATAATTGAAAAATTAAAAAAAAAACTCGACGTCAATTGAAAGATAAACAATAAACTAAAGGAAGCATTTTAATTTTTTGGTCTCAGATGATCCAGTGATGCTGTAGGCTGGTCACCGCACAAAAACTTTTTTTCGAGGTGCCTGAAGAGATCGACGATAAATCTGTTATTCCTCGCTATTTTTCGATAAAACTTTTTTAAGTATCCTTCAAATGTTGTACTTTCAAATAATAATAAGTAAAATAAACCTACAGCAATAATTTTTTCTAAAAAATTTTACGAAAAAAGGTCTTTTCTTCGCTCAACCCCAAATTTGTGATTTTTTATATAAAAGTGAACTGTTTTTTCTGCAAAATGTTGAAGCAAGATGGAATAGATGAAATTATAATTACATCTTATATTACATCAACCAGACTAAGTCAAGTGAAATTCATTAAACATGTGCTTTTAGGCAAATATTACAATATTTTTATAAATTCTCCACAAGCATTTTAAGTAATTTATAATAAGATAGTTGCAGTCATCAGGGGATCCAAGTTTACCTTTTGTAATTATTCCACCTAAATAAAAATATACCTTTCTTTTTTCGGTAAAAACTAGTCGAAAATAGCAATTGGTATTCATTAATTGGTCATTTATACTTTAGTTAAAATTTAATATACAATATTTCGAAGATTAGCCTTACATTACAAAATTTGACTTACTTTCCAAGTTCCTCCTTAATTTCATAATTATCGGAAAAACGCGTACAGGCTGCTGGAGCAGCCATCGCGATGGCACACTTAAGAAAATCTATTTCGGCAGTAAACGCAGCTTAACTTTACGTCTGGAATTGTCTTTCTTTAGTTTCCTATATTTGGTCAATGACTGTATAGCAAATAACAGTAACTCCTGGAGATCCCAAAAAGTACGTCGGTTGACCGAATTATTTGCCACCTCCTATATATGCTGCAGAGCTAAAACCTTGGAGTTGTAACCATAGATTATTTATCTCTTACATGCATCAGCTTATCCTTAAAATGCTTTGGAGTTAACTTGTACGTGTGAATGTTGTAGAACAACTTCTGTAATTATATAAAGAAATAAAACATCTAATTAACGCCGAAAATGTATTAACAATTATAATAATAAATTGCAATGTGGTCTAAGAAAATAATTCAAAAAATTCTTTAAAAGTGTAGGAAGCTAAATAATTAATATACTTCATATTTCATAGAGCGAGAGTACGGCGACAGATGTATAAAACCTCAATCATAGGTACAGTGACGATACAGTAGGCTGACATTTACAACAAATATCATTTGATTCATCAGACAGGAAGTTATGCCGCCAAGCTGAGGTCTTTGGGGCACTGATGGCCACTCGACTGGACTGCCTTGGCAGAGCGGGAACTAGGTACAATTTGCACTGCTCGGAAAAATCACTGACTTTCGCAACTATTTTTTAATGCTGAAATTAACTTATCGCTCCGGTTTTTTATAAATAAATACATTCATTACGAATACAGAATTATTTTTTTATATTTATTTATTAGGTGTATTATAATTAAATAAATTATTGAAATGATACGTGAAAAAAAGGTCCTGTGCGAAGTCCGCGATTATGGCCGCAATTTAAATCTAAAACAAAAATTTCAAAAATATTATTAATCTGTAGGAAAGTCGCTATCACGCTGTGATAGAGAATGACGTTAAAAATGTTCTCTCCAAATTGTAACTAGATAATTTAAAAATTCTTCCCTCGAGAGTGGAACCCGTTTTGAAAAACACCTTCTTCTTCTTAATTGGCGTAGACACCGCTTACGCGATTATAGCGGAGTTAACAACAGCGCGCCAGTCGTTTCTTTTATTCGCTACGTGGCGCCAATTGGATATTCCAAGCGTAGCCAGGTCCTTCCAACGGAGTGGAGGTCTTCCTCTTCTTCTGCTACCCCCGGCGGCTACAGCGTCGAATACTTTCAGAGCTGGAGTGTTTTCGTCCATTCAGACAACATGACCTAGCCAGCGTAGCCGCTGTCTTTTAGTTCGCTGAACTATGTCAATGTCGTCGTATATCTACGTTGACCATACACACTGTATTATACAGGACAGTACTGTTTTTGGAAGTTTTGCTCTGTGTAAATTATTTTGTACGATAAAAATGCGAAAAAGTATCTTTTTTGAAAAATTTACTGGTTTTGTACTGTAGTTTGTAAACTTTCTTGCGCATTTAAACCTGCTAACACTCTTAAGGTCGTTTTCTAAGCAAGTAAGTTACCTGTACTAACTTGTCGGATAGATTGCTCCTCACTTTAAAGTGCCATTTAAGTATTTTCGTTTTCTCATCTCGCTTGTAAAAATATATTCATTATTTCGAAATTATGGCAAGGCCAAAATTAGAATGCACTACGTTGGTGTGGTGACTATGGTTGGCAATGCGATGCATGCAAAACGTAAACAAAAGCAGCTGTTTATTGAAAACTTATCATGGAAATCCGACAACTAAAAAGAAATTGGCAATGCTTAATTTAAAGCCGGCTTCAAGCACATGCAATCTGCACAAATTTTATGTAGCTAGACTTCCATTTCAGGTAAATTTGTTGAAATAAAAATGCCTTTGTAACTGTGGACTTATCAAATTTATGTAATTGTTTATTAGCTTAATGGCGCCCAGGAGAAAGTGTGTTTTTAATACAGAACTTCGAAAAGAATTCAACTTCTTAATAGAAGCAACAAGAGCCAGTGAAGTAAAATGCGTTAAATGTATGGCAGTTTTTTCCATTGCAAATAGCGGCAAACTGGATATCCTGCAACATTTAAAGAATAATAAATACAAACGCGCTGATATTTCTGCAGCCTGTAGTAAAACCATTTCTGCATTTTACTTATCTAAATCGCTTGATGGTTGTCGAAAAGTGACATGCGTCACAGAAGAAACATGGGCGTACCATACCATTCAACACAACTATTCTTTTCGCTCAAATGATTGCACAAATAAACTTATCAAAAGCTGTTTTGATCAAAAATATTCATGCGCACGAACCAAGTGCGAAGCCATTATTTGCAATGTGCTTGCACCCAACGCCATTAAGGAATTGAAGAAGGATTTCTATTCTAAAGCTGTTAAACAAATTTAAATTGGAAAGAAAATTGCTAGCTTTATGTGCAGACAATACGAACGCAAATTTTGGTGGTGCATCCAGGCGGGGTAAAAACAACCTTTTTACAAAAATTTTAACAGGCCACTGGTAAAACATTAATTGGAATTAATTGTGCTGCCCACATTTTAAATAATTGCATACAATGTTCTGTGGAATGTCTTCCAATTCACATCGAAGTCATTGTTGTAAAGATCTACTCTTTCTTTTATATTTACACAGTCCGTGTGGCAGAATTTAAAGATATTTGTGAAAACTTAAACTTCGAACATTGTAAACTAATGGGATTTAGTAAAACTAGGTGGCTCACTTTGAAGCCATCAATAGAGAGGATTCTGAAACTTTTCGATCCTCTCAAAAAATTTTATTTTTTGTTACAACCAAAGTGTCCAACTGTCTTAAAACAATTTTTTGAAAATCCTTGCGCTGAAGTTTGGCTTTTATTCGGGCATTACCAAGCAGGTCTCTTTCACAGCTATATTTTAAAAATTGAGTCGCAAACAATTTCAATGATAGAAACAGCTTTCCTCATAAATGAACTAAAAAACAAAGTTATTGCACGTAAAGAAGAAGACTTTGTACCATTAGAAGTTAAAAACTCTATTACAGTCTTACAACAGAAAAGTTTAATTGATGTAAATCAATTCCAAACATGCACAAAAAACTTTTATATCAATTGTGTTGACTACCTAAGCCTGTGGGACAGTGCATTCATAGAAGTTCAGGTTTTAAAATGGATACTACTCCAGAGAGTACCGCCATGGAATGAAGTGGAGGCCAGTTTTTCATATATTTTAGAAAAAAGAAATGGTATCAATACAAAAGATAACGAATTATTTGATGAATTTTCTTGCGTTAAAAGTTATGCAACACCTAGTTGCAAGTTTAATGAATGGAACGAAAATGAAATCAATGTTCAAAACAGGTGGTTGGAAATTTTCAAACATTTTGAAGAAAATAAAATTTCTTAGATTCTAATATTATAAAAGCTGTTCAGTTTTGTTTGTGCTTGCCCGGGTAAAATGCCCCTACGGAAAGGCTGTTTTCAATTCTTAAAAATATGAAATTCAAAACCAAAATTAAAACCGAAACAATAAAATCGATTTTAATTACCAAAGTCAACTACGAGTTAAGCTGCCTAGAATTCAAAGAGTATTTAAAAAATAATTTTGATTTGATTAAAAAAATTCATTCCGCTGAAAAGTCTGTATAAACTGTGTAAATTATTATTTACTATCTAGTCACGAAGACTTCTGTTATGTTTGAAGACTTTTTTATGTTTTTTATTTATGTATAATGTAAATGAAAAAAACATATGTACATGTATTTCTCAAAATAAATGAACATAAACTAATGTATCTGTTTTTTGTTTTTATAAAATGAGGGTTCAAAAAGGTGTACTGTATTTTCAATTTGAAAATATGGTCACCGTACGTATATCTCGTACAGCTCATCGTTCAATCGAATGCGATATTCGCTGTGGCTAACGCGAAATGGACCATAAATCTTTCGCAGAACTTTTCTCTCGAAAACTCGCAACGTCGACTCATCAGTTGTTGACATCGTCCAAGCCTCTGCAACATATAGCAGGAGGGGAATTATTAGTGACTTATAGAGTTTGGTTTTTGTTTGTCGAGAGAGGACTTTACTTCTCAATTGCCTACTCAGTCCGAAATAGCACCTGTTGGCAAGAGTTATCCTGCGTTGGATTTCTAAGTGTTGTGGTCGATCGTAACGTTGCGAGGTAGGCAGCCTGTTTTCTCTCCGCTGCGACACGGCACTCCTCGTCGTACCAGCTGTTCTTTTGCACTTTCCGAAAACCAATGGTTTCGGTTGCAGCTGTACGTAAGGAACGTAAGCCGAGTAGAAAATCGTTCGGCTGTCTGTTGTGATTGCAGCTTCTCGACGTTGAACCTTCCTTGTGTTTGTTGACGTGCGTTTTTTGCTGCACAGAGGCGGGTGCGAATCTTAGCTGCAAGAAGATAATGATTCGAGTCGATGTTAGGACCTCGGAGCGCACGCACATCTAAAACACTGGAAACGTGTTTTCCGTCTATCACAACATGATCGATCTGGTTGTTAGTTTTTCGATCCGGAGACTGCCAGGTAGCTTGATGAATTTTCTTATGCTGGAATCTAGTACTACAGATAACCATATTTCGGGCCCCGGCGAAGTCGATCAGCCTCAACCCATTTGGAAATGTTTCGTCGTGGAGTCTAAATTTACCGACCGTAGTGCCAAAGATACTTTCTATGCCCACCCTGGCGTTAAAATCGCCAAGCTCGATTTTGACATCGTGGCGGAGGCAGTTCTCATAAGTGCGCTCCAAGCACTTATAAAAGGCATCTTTGGTCACACCGTCCTTCTCTTCCGGCGGGGCGTGGGCTTAAATCAGCGATATGTTGAAGACGTTCATTCACCGGAGTGAATGATAGTACTCGGCGACGGCGTCTCTCTCCCACCCCAAACTTGCGCTCCTTTATATGGCCACTGTAGTAAATGCCACAAAGACCTACTCGTCTTTGTCCTTGTCCCGTCCATCGCATTTCTTGGACGGCGGTGATGTCAACCTTTATTTTCACGAGGACATCAACCAGCTTAGCAGCGGTACCTTCCGAATTAAGGGACCAGACATTCCAGGTGCATGCCCTTAAATCGTAGTCCTTATTTCGTTTGCCGTGGTCGTCATCAAAAGGGGGGTCTCTCATCCGAGGCTAGTTGTTACTATTAATTGGGGGTGTTTTTTTTTTACGTGGCGGGTCCCAAACCCAGCGCACAACCCTATGTAGGGGATATTTCGCCTTCTCACTTTAGCTCGCCTTCAAACGGATGTTCTTAGACTACCCAGAGGATACTTGGTCAAAGACCGGAAGACGTGAGCTGCTTGAGTCATATGTAAAAGAATCGTTTCTGGCCACTACCAAGTGAATGGCGATCAGAGAACTTTCCTCACTTGCGTGAACTTCTACACATGACTCCACCCTCCCTTACCTTAAGACAATGAGATTAACGAATGTTTAAGCGCTCATACCATAGGAACCGTAAATATGTGCGAACACTTGGAAACAGATCCACTCTCAGATATAATACAATTTCTAAATATTGGAAAATGTAGAAACGAAACAAATTTGATTGGCGGGAGTATATTCCTGAATGTAAAAATTAATGGTTTGGATCATAACTTGCTCAATAATGGGGCTGCATTGGCGGCTTAAAATATAGAAGTTGAAGTAATAGTCGTCAGGCAATCTAGATACATTTTTGAAAAACACCACTCTGAAAAAAACCCGTTTAAAGATTCGAGTCGCTAAGTCCCCACTTTGTTGCCTTTCTACAAAAAACGCTGTAGCGACCGTAATAATTAGGATTTAGATTTCAAAATTTGAAAGAAAGTTTATTACAGTATATACTATCAAGGCAACAAAAAAATCGGTTTCTCGAAAATTTCACACTGAGACGATCCCTTAAAGCGAATTCCTCAATTCTCGCTTGTTTTAGTAGCTGCTTTTTTATATAACAGCAGCTATTATCTGCTAGTCGAAATTTCACCAGCAGCACTCTCACCTTTTTAGTTTATCTGCTTAAACTCTTTTCTTCTAATAAGAGTTAGCAGTTAAGAAACAAAAGCTTTGTATTCAAAACGAAGCTCCTGTCTCAGTTTTTGCGTTCTAAACCTGTGCCCTCTTTTGCTAGTTTTTCTGGCAGAGACTGTGGACAACTTTGGAATGCCGTCTGAGGATAAAATGGGTATGGGCGGATGGAAGAGGATATAGTTTTAGAGATATTGCGATTAAAGTTGAAATTTTCAACTATTTAAAGTACGATTTAAAATATATTGTTCACTTTTATATACTCTAATACTTCAAAAATTCGTTTGTAAGCATTTAATTCACATAATATAGTACAAAATAACTTCAAATTATTCTATACTGTTGTTGATGAAAATGAAAACGAAAATCTATACCGATGTAGATACATATGTACATACATCCCGCAATGGCATCAAATAATCGTCGGATGAAAATTGTTCAACTATTATTATTCAGCGTTACCTCAATCCACCACAATTATGAAACGGTACACATTGGGTAATTAAAAATATAACAGACAACATTATTGTAGCAACCATTTTAATTGAAAAACTTAATGAAGAAATGGTTTTCTTACCTCATGCTGATTTAAACAGAATTTGAAAATGCTTATAATTGTAAATATGATTGTTAAAAATTATGAATGACCAATCCTCCTATCTTTCTCATGAGGTGTCAACTAACAACTTTGCGGTCTTGAAATAAGTTTGGTTTTAAATAATTTATACTAGCACCCATGAATAAAACTCGAAAAGAAATCGGAGTGAAAAAACAAAAAACAATTTTAAAATTAGGAGAAAGGTATTAAACATCGCGAAATTGGAGTAATGGTTGGTAGAGCTGAGTCTTCAATTAAATAGGTTGCCAAAGCCAATAGGAATCATTACATCAAAATCTCATTCCGATCGCCCAACAATACTAATATATCGGGAAACAACGAGTCATATATTTTTGGCCAAAAAAATCCCGCGTTACATCAGCGCAGAATGAAAAATTTCAAATACAGATTTGCAGTTTTACAGCCAGAAAAGTTGTGAAAATGCCTGGTTTTAAAGCAAGAGTACCAGGTAAAAAGCTTTTGTATTCTTGGTAAATTGAATAAAGGGTTTAGCGTTGGCCAATGAGCATATAAATGAGCCTTATCACATTGGCAATCATTTCTATGGTCTCATGAAACAAAATACTGAATTCGAGAGAGAGAAGTGTACGGACGTGTTTATTTAATTCGCTTCGTGAATTGTGTTTTTACAAAAAAAAATAATAATCAAGTCAAAAGTTAAACAAAAAAAAAACGATTTATTAAATTGTAAACAAACAAAGCATATAAAGACCAGTGCACACAAATAAATAATAATAAATATAAACAAATAGTGGGCGAATCAAAAAGTAAAAACAAAATAAATGAAGCAAACAATAATGAGTGCTTCACAGCCTCACCAGTAAAGCTGTAGGCATTCCTTAAATGCCTACTTCAGCTTTGTCGAGCCAACAACAATAACCACTACTGGCAATAAAATGTGTAACAGCGATGATGAGTCAACGCGGCTATCAGCTGAAAAGGAAACGAAGCAACGGACGAAGTCAGCAGAAGTAGCAGAAAACAACAGCCGGGCAACAAAAAAATGCGCTGACAGTAACCAGTCTGCAGGTTCCAGTAAGCGTGCAGGCAACGAAGAAAACATAACGTAAGGTAGGAATATATCAATAAAAAACGGGCCGTCTGTAGAAACCGGCACTGACCGCTACGTTAATATAAAAAGAAAATTGAGTCCTTTAAAATCAGCGGTCAATCCTAAAAAAATTCAAGGCGGCACACCAATAAACCGTAAGTTTTAAATGGTAATATATTTGCATTACTAAGCAATGGTTCAGACGACGCACTTAGGAGCATTTTCCTTTTAAACCCGGACAAAAGTGAGAATTACAAACTGCAGCAATGCTAAATCAAAATTGATTTTTTCTCTAGTACCTAAATAATTGTACTACAATAAGCCGATTAAATGATTGACCTTCAGTCCGCTATATTGCCACACAAGTAGTCGGAACCTAGACTTCGTTCAGTACGTAAGGAATCTCGATACTCTCTATTAATCTCGAAATTGCAACTGGTGTTTTGTGTTGCGTGAATTCTGGAAAATATTTGTTTTGGATTCTAAACATGGTATGTATTTAATTTTCATAAAATAAATATTAATTTTTTTGGGAAAATTAAATGAAATATCAAAAAAAAAGAAAAAAATATTTTTTTAATTTGTTAGAAATTAGTGTTTTTGTAATAGTGTCGGGGGAGGTCGGGATATAAATTAATTTTTTTACTAAACTACAGGGTTTTCTACTTAGAATATAAACTTAAACTTTTTCCTCATCTTTCCTCCGCTTAAAAGAAAGCACGTTGAATTATGTCGGTCACTTGCATAAAATGAGTACTGCTTTTATTTATTTATTTTAATTAAATACTGAAATCCTCCTAAATTAATCAAGACGGGTGGTATATAAATGGTATAAGGGGCTCTATCGGAACCGGTGTGAAAATTGGACAATTGGTGTGGCACAGCTCACTTTTTGGTGAAATCTCATATCTCGGAACCCGACAGACCAATTTCGCCTAAATATAGTATGTTATTATTTTAATATTTCTATGTCACAGAATGAAAATGAGCGAAATCGGATTACAATCACGCCTACTTCCCATATAACACAATTTAAAATTCCGTTTGATTCTTTCACTTTCCAGTACACAAATAAAGAAGTAAGTAATGTAACGAAATAAAATTTTGCGGTAATAATTTCATTCAAGTATGCCACCGTTTGACCAAAAATTTTCCAAATCCAACCAAAACTTTTAAAGCCCCTAGGTACCGAATATGTGGACCCCGGTACCTATTGACTTTTGAAAATATCGTTCAATGTGTGAGATATGAAATTGAAATTCACGCAGAATCCTTTCCTGACAATAATATTTCTATGCATCGAAAATGGGTTAAATTTGGGTCAATACTTTCTTCTTCTATGTCACTTTATGCTGGATATATCCGCCAATATTTGAGTCATCTCAATGAAAATTTCAGAACATGCTTAATTCATAACAGTGTATCTAACATAGTAGATACAATTGAGCGAAAACCTGACCCTCCACCCATATTACCAAGATTTTCGAACATCCACTTGGCCTTGCTTCATACTATGATTGGTGATTGTATGTAAGGTACCTTAATGAAACTCAGGGAACATTTTATTAAATAAATAAATAAAATGTTCGGTTGCACCCGAACTTCGCTCTTTCTTACTTGTTTTATTTGAATATATTTCTTTATTATATTTAGTCATGCATTTTTATTAATTTTCATTCATAAAACCACTTTAAACAATTTTGTCCGGTTTTTGAGATCAAATGCTCCTATCTGCGACGATGGGAAGTGTACCACCACAGTCGTTAATGCCAAACCACCTCCAATACATTTGCGCGAGCGTAGCCGTAATGCTCTTTTTGCTAAATTAAGTGAAATTGAAGTTAGTAACAATTTCGATATTGTGCCAAAAAAAGGCCAATATAGATGAAACAAAAATTCAGTCGTACACTGAAAAAGGTTTTATGGAAATTGTCAAATTTATTATTCTTATCAACTGAAGAGTTTTAAGGCCAAGTTCTTGTAAATAAGGAGTACGCCGTAGACTCTAGTGAAGTCAAAGAAGCATTGAAAGAATGCAGTTTTGGTATTAAAACTGTTGTAAATATATTTAATAGAAATAAAGTACCACACCTAATGTTTAAAATTGAATTGTTGCCGCACTCTAATCAACTAAAAAAGGAATAAACACATCCTATACTTATATAATCTGAAATATTTGCTGCATCGTAGAGTAACTGTTGAAGAACCACATATAAGGAACGGTCCCGTACAATGTACTAGCTGCCAAGAATATGGGCATACCAAATCATTTTGCACTCTACGCAGTGTTTGTGTGGTGATTTACATCCCAATTATAGCTGCACCGTTAAGAAAGACGATTTAAATAAAAAATACATTAATTGTGGAGGAAATCACATTGCTAACTACAGGGGTTGTCCTGTATATAAAGATTTGAAATCGAAGTTGTCACAGGGCATTCAAGCACATGGTGGAACAGCAGTGTTGGTTAGAAAACGAATAAATCTCATGCTACAGCGCAGTTACAAGCTACAACAATATCCCTACAAAATTGGGGCTGTGACTTACCTTACAGTTATATAGTACTTGTCCAATAAATTACGAACGAAGAAAAAAATATGCAGAGTTCTAGCAGAGATAAAATATTGAATATGATTCAATACAAAAATATAATAATTTAAGTTTAATGTACATAGCATATAAAAAATAATTTTTTTCTAAAATACGCCAAATATTTATGTTTTTATTAATGATTAAAGTTAGAACTCCGCATATTTTTTTCTCCGTTCGTAATTTATTGGACAAGTACAGTATACTGTTCACCTCGTTTTAAAATTACAGGGGCACACGTCGTATTAATCCGAAAGCTGGATATAATATATCCTGTTAAGCCGACATACTGGCCCAGTGATAGCAAAAAATACCAGACTTAGTAGATTTTGCTGTAGTCAAAAATATATGTAGATAGATCGCCTTTGACAGCTGCTACATTTACAAATTTATCATCTGATCATTCTAATGTACTAATAAAGTTATACGAACAGCCCATGATATTTGAGCCAAGAGTTTCTATAAACATCTCATAAAACTAACTGGTTGAAGTATAGAAAATATATCAGCTGCCACATCAATATTAATTGCAAAATAAATACAGGATAAGACATTAGGGAAATTCACAATCTGGTGCAAATGGTCTTGCATATTTGGAATGCAAATTCGCTTTACATTTTGTTAGTGTAACACTATTGATGAAAGTATAAGTATAAAGAAACTTGTAAATGAGAAAAGGCGAGTTAGACGTGAATGGCAGTTAAGTCGCCCCCTTCAACTGTGCTTCAACTGAAATCTGCTGTACGAAAGTTAAAAAAAAAACGCTTAAACGCGAGGAAAAACACAACACTGAAAATTATATCAAGAAACTGTGTCCAAATTCTAGCAAGTGAAACTCCCTTTGGAAAGCCCAAAAGTCTTTTAAGCAACCAGTAGATTCCAACATACCTCTAAGACAGTCGAATGGTAATTGGGCGCATAGTGATGAGGAAAAAGCAATTTGCTTTGCAAATCACCTAGAAAAGGGAATTCAAACCAATTGCTCAAAGAACCACTTTAAGTTGCCTTATTTGCCCAATACTGCTAACGAGTTGCTTGTGTCTATAAGGATTTCTACCTTTGAAGTTACTAGAATCATAAAAGAGCTAAATCCGAAAAAGGCATCAGGACTCGGTAATATTACTCCAAAAATTCTAATTGAGGTACCAAATACTGCTATAACGGTGCTCTCCGTGCTCTTTAAAGTAATTCTTGATTTCGGATACTATCCAACTGGATGGAAAAAGTCGGAGATCATTATGATAAATAAGCCTGAGAAAGACTTAACACAGCCGTCTTCCTACAGAACAATAAGTCTCTTAGCCTGCATTTTTAAAATATTTGAAAAAGTTTTACTATCAAGGATGACTCCCTTCCTAAACGAAAATAATATAATACCAACGCAGCAATTCGGTTTCGTGCTAAACATGGCACTGTAGAGCAAGTAAATAGAATTACCAACGAAATCAGGGAAGCATTCAAGCACAGAGAATACCGCTAAGCTATTTTTCTAGATGGACCTTAGGCGTTCGATAAGGTCTTGCATGAAGACCTTTTATGGAAAATCAAAAACATTTTACCCTACGAATTGCATAAAACTTTGGAATGCTATTTTAAGAAACAGGAAATTTACAGTTAAAGTATCAGACGTCATATCAGAAAAACGTGTAATAAGGGCTGATATACCTCAGGGTAGCGCAGGCCCAAATCTGTACAAAATGTATAGAGTGAACATTCCAACAGCTATTAACGTATTGACATCGAAGGCTGACGTGGCAACAATATATAGCGAGTAAAGTAACTTGCATGAAGTTAAGAGCAGCAAATTTAAATTGTTTTTTAAACAAAATTTCTAAGCTCAGCCTAGACAACAAAGTCCTGTTATACAACGCATTCATAAAACCGATTTGGATGTATGGCATGCAACTGTGGGGTACGACCTGTGCTCCTACTGAAACCTGAGAAACCCGCCAACAAAGGGGAGTCCTATCGCCCGATAACACACCTCTCCTTCTCAACCACAAACCACCCTGTTAAAGCGTTGGACTTGTCGATTCCCACTACGCACCGGAATTGACTCGTATTTTATCCCCTCTAACAGCCTCTACGGCTGTGCAATCTGCACATAGTTCGCGCGCTGCGCCGCCGCTCACCCAATCCAATCAGCAACTCTTGGTTCCTCGCACAGTCAGTTCCCTGTGTCAGACCGTCATACGTCGGAACGTTACATCAGTCAAGCGCAACTCCTGCACTGGCTGGTGTCAGTTCCCGGCGTGTTCCGGCCTGCGCACCACACGTGAGTGGAGTGAGTCGTACGATGCTCCATGCTGCAGGAGTCTGCCCCCGCAACTCACAACAGTGGCGTCGCCAACCAACACCCCAGAGCGGCAACCGCCCCTGCGGGTTCTGCAACTGCAACAACTACCACCCTCACGTCACTCCCTCACACCCAGGATCACCCACGGGTACCCGCGACAAACCCGTGTACTACAATTCAACTGCAACGGACTCCAGAGCAAGATCGAGGAGATAGTTGCACTTATGAATCGGGATAATATAATATATAATCGATGAAGACATCGACCCCAGGGATACTACCCTAGAATGTCATGGTATAGCTATCCGGACAGGCGATGTTGAACTCGAAATATTTAATATATATATCTCCCCAGTTACATGTTGCCCTACAGGATATCACCCGAATATGGGCGCGCTACTTCGTGGTGAAAACCGTTTGGTACTAGGCGACTTTAACGCGCACCACGATCTTTGGCATTCCTGCCTGTCAAATGACCGTAGGGGGATGGAGCTGGCGGAACAGATTGACGATTCGACATTCTGCACAATGAATGACGAAGCCCTCACCAGAGTTATGGGCACCTGTAATAGCTCGCCGATATTACCATTGCTAGCGGTGGTCTGATAAATAGCATAACCTGGCGTCCTATGTTAACTCTCGCATCAGACCATCAGCCCATAATTATCTCGATCGAGAAACCTCCCGATTTCGTTTCTGTGGACAACCGTACCTTCATTAACTTTGATAAAGCTAACTGGGTCGGGTTCACAGAATTTACTGAGAGCACCTTTACCACTCTACACATTCCTACGGACTTATGCGTTAGCGAACGTCGATTCCGCAAGGTGATCGCAGCAGCTACCGGTCGCTTCATCCTGGCTGGAAGAATAGCGGAAATCCACCCCCAATTTCCCAGCCGCTAATGAGCGCGACACCTTATGCCATGCCGATGCACCTGAAGTCCTGCAACCCCTCTACCGGTGTGAGTAAGCTTTCGGCTTCTGTCAAAGCTTTGTCTAACCCGAAGAGACACGACGACCGAGTTGAGGTTCAATTCAATGGTCATGCCTCTTCGGACCCGAAGAAGTGCGCGAGCTATTTTAGCCGGCAGTTCACACTACACCCTTCGGTAGACAAAGTTAAACGATGTGTTAACCGACGGCTGCGCAAAATACCAAACGAAGGCGCGCCACTTACTTTTACCGATGAGGAGGTTCAGGGTGTCATCAACAAGGCGAAATCCTCAAATCCATTGGCCCTGATGGAATCAACATGCTAATGCTAAAGCATATAGGCTCGACGGGAGTAAAATATCTCACCAAGGTCCTCAATCTGTCGCTGACCACTCTTCAAATACCCGATGTGTGGAAAGTCGGAAGAGTGGTCCCACTACTGAAACCTGGGAAACCCGCCAACAAAGGGGAATCTTATCGACCGATAACTCTCCTCTCCCCAATAGTAAAGACACTTGAGGCCTTGCTACTCCCGACTTTCACTCACCACCTGAGCCTAGCCAGCTACAAAAAAGTGCACAGCACCACCACAGCACTTAGCGTCTTAAACGCTTAAATAGTTCGTGGCCTCAACCAGAAACCACCCTGCGAGAGAACGGTCCTTGTAGCGTTGGACTTGTCAAAAGCTTTCGACACAGTCAACCACACAACGCTATCGCAGGACATTGAGAAAACCAGGGTTCCTCCAGGGTTAAAGAGGTGGACCATGAACTACCTGACCCGTCGTCAATCATCCGTACTATTTCGAGGTGAAACATCTAAAGTGAGAAGAATTAAACAGGGGGTTGTCAAAAGCTTTTGACACAGTCAATCACACAAAGCTTCTGCAAGACATCGAACAAACTACGCTCCTAGAACCTAACACTTTCCCCCACCAAATCCACAGCGACCATATTCAAGAAATGGACGAAGGAGTATACACTTGAACTTAATATTGCAGTCGAAGCGGTGTCAAGATTACGACTGTCAATACCTCTAAGATTTTAGGTGTAACATTTGATAGTGTATGCTCCTTCACTCCTCACACGACCGAGATTATCGCCAAGGTACAGAGTCGCAACAAAATCCTCAAGTCGTTAGCCAGCAGCACATGGGGAAAAGACCAAGAAATGTTGTTGGCAACTTACAAGGCAATCGGCTGGCCGGTCCTCACCTACGCCGCACCAATATGGTCGCCTTGATGCAGTGGTACGCAGATGAAGAAACGTCAGACTTGCCAGAACCCTGCATTCCGGACCACGACAGCATGCCTCTTGGTTTCCCGATAGAACATCTACATAGTGAGACCCTTATGCTCCCAGTTAAGGTGCATAACGAGCTCCTCTCCAAGCAGTTCCTGCTACGATGTTTTCGCAGAAATCACTCCTGCAGCCACCTGCTTGGAGCGGAATGGCCTCCTATGAACATCACGAGGTCATTCCTCAAATACGTCGACGACATCGAACAGTACGCCGACCGGATTTCGGACGCAACTAACTTCCGTCAGGTACTAACCGCCATTCACAGTGGAGGTATCAACAACTTCACCGACTCCCTTCCAGTGAATGGCGTTCTTGGAGTCAAATCACCAGCCATTGCAGACGAAGAACTCGAGTTGCCGCGAGTAACCCGCGCAGCTTCGTTCTGGATATTGTAGCAGGTTAAACACCTACTAGTCCAGAATAGACGCCGACATATCCAACATATGTCCTGCGTGCTATGAGTCTCCGCATGACACTGGCCACCTCTTTGCATGCCACGCCAACCCCACTCATCTGATATCCTTTTCCCTTTAGTCCGACCCGATGGAATTAGTTATTTTTGCACTATTTAAAACAAAACAAATGTGTAAAAACGAATAAGTGAAGTGTTAGTGGATATAAAAACTAAAAATATTAGTGTAAAATTCAATATAAATAGGAGAAGTGTAAGTCTATAAAGAGTGCATAATATGAAAGAAGGAATTACTATAAATCGAGAAACTGCTAAATAAAATTTGCGAAATTTTCACCTTTAAACGCATATATCTCGAAAACTATAAGTTTGCGGCGGCTATAGTTATAAATATTCAGGCTGGGATTTAGAATAGCATCCCCGGATTTCGGAAATAAAATAGGTATCACTGGAAAGGTGACGTTCTCCAGATCACGAAAATATATATATATAGTTGCCGCTGACTTATAGTTTTAAAGATATTTGCATTTAAAGTTGAAAAATTTACAACTTTTACATTGATAATTTGTATATTGTGAGTAACTTTTTCACTTATATTTTGCACTTTTCACGTACTAGCACTTCACTCTATCGTTTCTGCATATTAATTTTTTTAAAAAGCGCGCCGCGCTTCAAAAAAACTAACCATGGCAACCCTTTTCTTATTGTGCAAATGCAGAGAATTGTAACTAAAATAAAAATAATTAAAATAAAGCTTTATTTACAACAAATATTTAAAAAATTAATATGCAGAAACAATAGTGAAGTGCTAGTACGTGAAAAGTGCATAATATAAGTGAAAAAGTTACTCACAATATACAAATTATCAATGTAAAAGTTGTCAATTTTTCAACTTTAAATGCAAATATCTTTAAAACTATAAGTCAGCGGCAACTATATATATATATATATTTTCGTGATCTGGAGAACGTCACCTTTCCACTGATACCCATTTTATCGCCGAAATCCGGGGATGCTATTCTAAATCCCAGCCTTCGGACCAACACCTAGGCTCAGTTTTTTTTGCATTGAACTCCTTTTAGCCCGATCCAACACCGTGATTTATCAAGATAATGCGAATTCTGAAAGATTTTACATTACTCATCACACGATAATGAATTTGGTTATAACGTCATATTTCTTTTATTTTATATTTATTCCATTACAAAATATGGTAACACTAATTTTTTGGTTGTTTACAACCACTTTCTTATTTTATGAATAAATGGATTTTTACTAAAGTTTGATATGGAATTAAAGTTATTTTTGCACTACTTAATATAAAATAAATGATTAGAAATGAATTAGTGTAGTGTTAGTGGATATAAAAGTATAAACTATAAGTGTAATATGCATTAAAAATCGGAGAAACACACATTTTAAATAGTTGATTTTTTAACTTTAAATGCAAATATCTCAAAAACCATAAGCCAGCGACAACTATATGTATATATATTATGTATTCTTAATCTGGAGGACCTCCTCTATCCGTACATACCCATTTTAACCCCGAAATCCGGGGATGCTATACTAAATTGCAGCCCTTCGTTTTTCCAACGGTACCTTTAAATCGCGGCGCCAAAGAAATCGGAACTGTGCCGAAGAAATGTATGATGAACTTCCACCCTGGTATAAACAACTGCTTTCGATGGTAGTTCACTTTAAACGATTGAACATCAATAAACATTTACCATATGTCAACCGATATCAATAGCATTTGCAGATTTAAATCTACATCGGCTGTAGCAAGTACTAAATAACTGTGCCGTAATGAAAGTTTCAATTACAGTTTGAATTATATATCGCCTATAAAACACGAATATAAAACCTTGCTTGCAACACCTGTTATAAGCCTGTCGTTACACGAGCAATAAAATGCGAGGAACAAGCCTGGCTACAGGAATAAAGCGTTGTTAAACTTTTTCCAGTGTGAGAGCGCCTTAAAATAAGCGATTTACAGCCCTATTCTCATGCCCTCACAAAAGTCACCAACCTCACTACAGCGATGTTTCTCCCTATAGTGAGGTTTACCTTATTCTGGCGAAAATTCAAAAGCTCAAATGCTCACTATTCTCACAAATATCTGTGACGTGTGAAAGCAGCCATCATAATACAAAACATCTGTGTTTGTTTTGTTTTAAATAAGTATTTAACATTTTTTAAAAAATTGAGAATTGAGTGTTATAATTAGCATGGAGGAACTATTATTTGTATTTGCGGCAATTGTTGTGGAGGAGGAATCGGGCGGTAGGAGGAAAGTGTTAATGGGCTTGCGAGACAAAAGCGATCCCTTTACTATGCAAGACATTGCATTTATTAACACATTTCGATTCCCAAAATCGCTGTGTAAATTGCTGATAAGTGAATTGGTGCCGCATGATGTGCAGAAGTCAAATATTCCTTTTGATCTGCGTTTCCTGATGAGTTTATATTTTTACGGGCATGGCTCTTATGAGCCAATCCTCAGTGTCAAGAGCTCTGCACTTTATTTCAAAACTGATTGTGGATGTTTAGGGAAGTGAAATTTATTTCTCTACAAGCGCGCAGGATGTGTCAGATGCAAAGAAGGGGTAAGATAAATAAATAAAAATAAATATAAATAAATAAATAAATTTTTTCTTAAAGATTTTACACGAAATTTGGGATCAATAATTAATAATAAATAATTCATTTTATTTTATTTAATTTTTTTTTATTTTTTTACATTTTTATTTAATTTTTTTACATTTTTATTTCATTTTTTACATTTTTATTATTATTTATCCAATTTTTGGGACAACTTAGCCATAACCTCTGACAGCGAGGTTAGTGCCTGTGTCATTTGAGTCAGCACCCCTGTCATCTGCACATTTTGCTCTACAATTTTCCTTTGTAGAGCAATGGCCTCCTCCTCTCGCTTTTCTCTGTCCTCAATTTTTTTTAGCACTGTTCCAAGCATCTTCGCTGCAGTCAATTTTTCGGGAGGGATATAAGAAGGCGATGGCATAGGAGAAGATAATATGGGAGGAGATAAGGAAGAAGATGGAGGTGATGGTGAAGAAGAAAAATGAGGTGATGGCGAGGAAGAAAAATTTATTGATAAAGCAGGAAAAGCTGGAGCAGGCGATGTGACTGCTAGTGAAGATGCTGAAACAGGCGATGCGACTGTTGGTGTTGGCGCTGGAGCAGACGATGCGACTGGTAGTGAGGGTGCTGGAGCAGGCGATGCTGGTGTCGGCGAGGAAGATGGAGCTTGTGTATTTATTTGTTTTACATGTAAAAGTTTTCAATTTTTCAACTTTAAATGCAAATATTTAATTTAAAATTATAAGCCAGCGGCAACTATATACATATATATATTTTCGTGATCTGGAGAACGTCACCTTTTCAGTGATACCCATTTTATTCCCGAAATCCGGGGATGCTATTCTAAATCCCAGCCTTTAAATCTTTTTAAAGAATGTTATAACAACTGACTTTTGTCCTTTCAATACCCAATAATAGGATTTAAGCTTGTTAGCTCTCAATCATTAAATGTTTTTAATCATTTTCCATTGAAAATAAAACTATGATGCTCAAAATTACAAAACGTTTCATCAAATACCTTTAAATTTCACAAATTTATTTAATTTTTATTGTTTTACACTTTTTATGGTGGTCTTGAACGATGTCCCCTTAAAGTAAATGGTATACTAACTAGTAATAAAGGGGTGTCCAACTTATTCCAGTGTGAAGTTCTGAACACATAGAGCGCGACAGACTGCAAGCTATATCTGTCAAATATTAAAATACACAAGTTCTTAGGGACACAGTTATTGAGGCAGCTGCACAACTACATAACTATGTCCATTCAGCACTTGAGAGCTCTTCAAAATTAGCGTTTTTTATAACATTTTTCATTATGGCCAAATTTTTATATAGTGGTTAATTAATATAACATATAGAGAAACTATTTTAATCTTTTTATGGTATGTTAAAACAACTGACTAGCTCTCACTCAATAAATGTTTTTAATAATTTTCCACTGAAAATAATACTATGATGCTTGACATTACAAAATGTTTCATCAAATGCATTTAAATTTCATAAATTCATTTAATTTTTATTGTTTTACATTTTTTATAAGTGGTCTTGTACAATGCAACAAATCCCTCCGTTTACATATTTTTTTGGTAAGATTTCAAACTGGCCATCGCTCATTTCCAATTGCTAAACGTCAAAACCTCCTGAACTCGATGAGGAGGTTTTGACGTTTAGTAATTGCTCTCTCACTTCCAGTGACTGAGAGGTTGGGCATCTCCTTATCTCTGTACTAACTGTCAAATCTATTTCCATTGCCGTTGCCAAGTCTGTATGTGGGCATTTGCGACGCCGTTTTGCAATTGATTATCAGATATAAAGAGATGCCCAACTCATCTCTCATTCAAATTGATCAGAATCTCTTTTCTTACTCTCTCGCTTGTCAGCTGTCAGCGTACTCTGATCTTTTATCTGAACTGGCAACCATACACAATCAGAGTCCCGTCAGTCATCAGTTAAGTGGTGAACACATAGAGCGCGACAGACTGCAAACTACATCTGTCAAATAATAAAATACACACGTTCTTATGGACACTGTTATTTTGACAGCTGCACGACTACACGACTGCAGGCCGACAGTTGCCGTTCTCGCTAACTTCTATATCCTCCTTTATTTGCCAACGACAGTAGAGTTGACAGTAGAATGGAAGATAGAGGAGGTAGAGTGGTGATGCCACTAATATGTAAAATTATTCACAGCTCTAACAAACTTGAAGTTATTTCACAAATAAAAGAATAGAATGGCTATATTATAGCTCTATTATATCATTTGTAATAACAATTGATAATTTAAGCAAAAATATTTACCTATTTACTTATTTTTTGCATAAAAAATTTCACTTTGAACAAAATATTAAAATTTCATAGAAGTGAAAGGAATTAGTATGGCCACAACGAAATTGTGTACATGCAAAATGGACAATCGAGTTGTTTTGTGTACATGTCGGCCATTGTGTTCTTGTTGCTTCTCAAAACGTACATGTAGTAAGATGCACAACGACGTTTTCAGTTCACTGTCGTGCTGCTGCAGTCTGTCGCGCTCTATGTGTTCCTCACTTTAGAGAAAAAGGCGGGGTGCCAGAAGATTAGCGCTAAAACGAACTGCGAAAATTAGTGCATTGTTGAAATTCGGTAGAAGATGTCGGTAGTTTGTAAAATTATTTGTATATGTGGGTGATATAGGCTTACTGGGGAACTCAAACGAAAAGGAACAGGTCTCATTATGTCATTATTTAGAGATGCATATAAACATGAATAAAAACAAACCTGTCGATAACGATTATTCAATTTTCTATAGCATAGTCAATAACCATAATTGCGAATAAATACAGTTTAAAAAAGTAAAAAAAAATCCGCTTTTAAAGCACATTAAACTAAGGTGTAAAAATAGTTCTTAGCATAAGCTAATAATAATAATGAACCAAAAATTCGTGTATTATTGTGAAAATAGTTTGGGATGCTCGATATACATATGAAAAATATGTCACAAAGCACGCCACGCCTTTCTTAATACGAATTTTTGGTTCATTATTCTTGTTAGTTTATGCTAAGAATAATTTTTCAGTTTGTAGTTTGATGTGAAAAACCCCTCATTAATTAAAATATTAACTATGATATGTTGTAATGTTAAAGTAATTCGATAATTCGGCAGTATTTCATCTTTTCTCTGAACCTACATAATTGTTATATTAGTTGCGACCAAGTTCTATTGACGATTTTATGAATTTTTCCTTCTTAATCGAATCATTTCTTCTAAGGATTCACTGCTAAATGAGGGTTTTCCTGTTATCTTCGAGCAGTTGGATCTACAATGACTTAGTGCTACATAAGCTTGTCCAGCAGCAAAAACGTCGAGAGCCCAGATAAATTTTTGCATGATCAACTCTACAACCTTGCATTTATTGAACCTTTAAAGTGTCAGATATTTATACTAAAACAATCGTTTGGTCTTTTCAGTTGGCGCAAACGAGAGTCGATCATGTAAAGCATCTCACAAAGTAGAAATTTCACCTATAAATAGAAACTCAACGATTCTCTCAATTCAAAAAGGTCTTTTGAATTATTTAGTTTCCATGCCACTTCTTACAGGTAATTTTGAGCGCCTCAAAATTAGCGTTTTTTATAACATTTTACATTATGGCCAGATTGAACAAAATTACAATTTTTGGGCATTTATCAACCCAATACCCAAATTTAGTACGAATAAAAATTACTAAATAGTGGTTATTTATTATATGGAGAAACTATTTACATCTTTTTAAAGAATATTATAACAACTGACTTTTGTCCTTTCAATACCCAATAATAGCATTTAAGCTTGTTAGCTCTCAATCATTAAATGTTTTTAATCATTTTCCATTGAAAATAAAACTATGATGCTTCAAATTACCAAACGTTTCATCAAATACCTTTTAATTTCACAAATTTATTTAATTCTCATTGTTTTACATTTTTTATAAGTGGTCTTGAACGATGCAACAAATCCCTCCGTTTACATATTTTTTTGGTAAGAGTTCAATCCGGCCATCGCTCGTTTCCAATTGCTAAACGCCAAAACCTCCTGAACTCGATCAACTGTCAAAGTTTAGGTGGTTTTGACGTTTAGCAATTGTTCTCTCATTTCCAGTGAGAGAGGAGTTAAACATCTCTTTATCTCTGATTGTAAGTTTCAGTACAAGCAAACAAGCAAGCAGAGATAAAAAGATCCCCAACCCTAATGTCACTGGAAATGTGAGAACCGCTTACCTTCCGAACTTTGACAGTTGACAGGATTGGGTAGGTTTTGACGTTTTGCAATTGGAATGACTGGAACGGCCAGATTGAAATTATACCAAAAATATATGTGAGCGGAGGAGTTGCCGCCGTTCAAGATCGCTAATAAAAATTAAAAAAAGTTAAAATCAAAGAAAATGCGAAATTTAAATATATTTCATGAAACTTTTTGCTATTTGATGCATAGAATAATTAATTTTCAATTACAAATGATTAAAAATATTTATTAATTGAGAACTAAGAGGCTTAATTCACCTTATTAAGTAGTGAAATATCAAAAGTCAGTTGTTTTATTATATCATAAAATCATAAAAAAGGTTTTAAGTAGTTTCGCCATATATTAAAAGTCCAGTATACTATATAATAATTTGCAATCGTAATAAATGTTGGGTGTTTTAATTTAAATGCCCAAAAATTCTTATTTTGTTCGATGTGGCCACAATTGAAAATTTTAGAAAAAACGCTTATTTTAAGGCGCTCTCACACTGGAATAAGTTGGGCATCCCATTGTCCCTGCAAGCAATCATACAAGCAGAGATATACATAGAGATTGTCATTGCCGTTAATTAATTAAATAAATTATTTTAAAGTCACGATTTATCATTGAATATTTATGATAGTTATAAAAAATCGAACTTTTAAATATTCATCAAATATGCACTTTTTGTACTAATATTATTATACATAATATATGATTATATTTAACATTTTGTATTTTCTTTTTTTTTCTTTTAATAGGCGTAAATGTTGGCTCAAACGTTTAGGTGTCTTTAAAAATCTGAATGAAAAAACACCTAAACATATTTTTGCGTGTCAGCGGCATTTTTCTGATGAAATGCGTAACGCAAAAAAATTGCGTCCGAGAGCCATTCCGGACATCAATTTAATTATTGAGTCAATATTTAACGCCCCAAATTCTTGTTTTGAAAATACGATTGAAATGGGCGTAGAAGATTTTGTTCCCCAAATGGAAGGGTCTGCCTCAAATGAAAACGGTGCATCGAGGCAGTTGCTTCCGCTTTTAGAAAGGGAAGAATATTTTAGAGCCTTTGCCACTTCTTGAGGAGGAACTACCAAATAGTAGTGAAAAAGCCGCGCAAACAGGTAGGGGTCTGACAGCAGGGACAGATAGATAAAAAATTGAGGGATGAGAATAGGATTTAAAAAATTAAATTGGATGAAAAAGAACAGGAGAATAGGAGTTTAAAAGCCCAGTTGGTCAAAATGGCAACTGAATTAGAAAGATGTTGGGAAATGTTAAGAAGTAGTTCATTAGGAAAAGTCAGATCCTCTTGAAATAGTTTGTAGCATAGTTCCCCCTCAGTTAGGTGCTTGTATTAGGAGTAGTTTTTTAAATAGTAGTCGCCAAAATCACGTTCGGCGATATGATAGTTTTTTTTTTTAATTTTGGCTTTGGGTGTATTTTTTTGTCGCCAATTGCTTACCGCTACCTAAAGCACCAACTTAGTTTTCCTTCGGAAAATACGTTATATAATTTTGTCGCAGATTGGCCTCGTTTCCCAGGTTGCACCCAAAGCAGCATAAAGTCTTAAATTAGGAGTAAGTCTTTCGAACAAAAGTTCATATCAGTTTCTTGTGATGAAATGTCACTGAAATATCATTTGCTGTATGATAGGAAATTTGATAGGGTGATAGGTCTTGAAGATTATGGCGATGAAAATCGCACATCTAGAATAGCCACAACTGCAATGACCATAATGGTGCAAGGTATAGGTGGGGAACCTTGGTCCCACCCGTTAGCTTATGTTTTTGTTAGAGGCTCATGTAAAGGGGATGTCCTCAAGAAATATATTCTTGAAGCCATTACCCAACTTCAAAATATAGGGCTAGTTCCTTCCCATTTTTTTTTGTGCCCAGGGTACCAATTTTCAAAATTTAGCTAATTTGTTAGGTGTTTCAATGTCACTGCCTTTTTCCAAAGTTAATGGTAAGGAAACATGTTTTATTACGATAGCCCCCACTTATTAAAATGTAGTCGGTACTGTTTACAAAATTTGAAAAATAAAGTTGATTTTAAAAATAGTCGCGTATGTTGGTCAGATATATGTAGTCCATTTTTATAAACAAGACACTAAGTCGAGATATCGGTGTGCGCATAAATTAACCGACGTTCAAATTTACCCCAATACCTTTCAAAAAATTAAGGCTAAATTCGCGTCTCAAGTGTTAAGTAATACGGTCGCTTCAGATATGCTTTCTCTTTACAGCTCGGGAGCCTAATACCATGTTCAGACCGAAAATTTAAAAGATTAGATTACATTTAAGCATTTCATAGCCCAACAGTGTTCTCACTGCCGTTAGAAAGATCAAAAAACAGCTGTTATTGTCATTCAAGAATTCACATCGCTTAATATTTATCAAAGGGAAACATTGTCATATAGTATTTTCAAAGCCGTCTTTTTTTAATATTTTCCATATAATAGAAATAATGGATGCATTTTTTCATTTGTTAAGTCGATTTTCAGGTGAAATTAGATTCATTGCTTTAAAAAAAATTTGTTTGTTTACATTTTTCCCCCTTTGTAGTGTTTAAATCAGCTGTGATAATGTAACAGATTTCCAGTGCTGACAAGTAGAGTGCGCAAAATCAGAGTCGCACAGAGAGATTTAGCGTGGATCAGTTTGAAATCATTTCAATAAAGTGATTTGGAACTGTCATTTTTCTATGGCGAAATCTTGATAAATTTTTAAGATTAGTGGGATAATCCATTCAACAGCCGAAATCGTGTGATTAAGTGTCGGTCTGAACATGGTATTAAACTCAAATAGTATGAGCTTTATTAATACCGCGGATTTCGTTTCTTTTTTCAATAAATTATTCGATATCTTTAATAGCAGTTTTACTGAGGCCATTGTACCCACTAAAAAAGTGTTTATAAGTTCCCCAGAGCAAAACCAGTTTTTAGATGAGGCAGAAAAAGTTTTAAAAACAATTCGGGTCGTAGACACAACACATAATTTCAATTTTACCAAGGGGTGGTTAATTAATATTAATAGTTTTAGACGATTGTGGCGATTGCTGTCACACTCAGGATTTCCTTACCTAAAGACAAGACGACTATGTCAGGACAGGGAGGTGCTGGAGTTACACCTTTCATGTTCTCCAGTTTATTTAGAAAATCGTGTGGCTTACGTTACGTAAATATCGTAACAAAAGGTAACTGTGAGCTGCCTTTAGAACCCGAATCCACAGTTATTTCATAAGATAGCCAAAATGTTCTTCAAAATGTGTGCAATGATTCCGTTTTAAGTGACCTTTCTTGGCAGGATTTCCAGGGTTTACCACGGCCCGAACACTCCATTGTTAGATCCATTACTTTAGATAGTAGTTTAGAAATTAATTTTTAAAAGGAAAATGCTTTTAATTATTTTTCGGCTACCTTTATTTGAAAGTTTTAAAATGCACTCGTGCCTCCTGCCATTACCTTATTTAGAAGATGAAATTCTTTCAGATGAATTCATTTTCATATACCAAAACCAAATAAATGCAACATAGGGAAGCCGCCTGAAAAATTTGTTGCATTTATTAATAATTTAGAAGTAAAGTTAGGTGAGGAATTTGATCATAAAATAGGTGTAGGAGCAATTATTTTTCCTAAATTTTACTAAAAGATATTAAGCCCTTCTTGTGTTGTGAAGGCTGTGACCCAAAAATAGTTATTGCTCTATTTATTAGAATTAGAATTTATTTTGCAACAAAATTTTTAAATAAAGATTTATCTCTACCCAATTTTAAGAATACAATTTTGGGTGTTTCAAATTTCTAGTTTTTTATCTTCCTTTTTTAGTGGTTACAATGAGCTAAATATTTAATATTAAAAAAGGATTTTTAAGCAGATTCGCATTAAGAGGCTCTAAAGTTAGAACGATTTTAGAAAGTTTTTAATTACAAATTATAATTTGGGTCTTAAATATTGGCATTTGTATATGTAATACGTTTATTTTTATAGTTTTAAGTATTATATAGTCGAGCCTTAACTTTTCGAATCATCTCAGGTGATGTTGCTGTTTTCTTATGACCACCTCCATGGCGTTTTGCGATGCTGCCAGTATCATTGTAACGATTTATAGTGCGATACACAAACATTTTGTTCACTTCGAGATGATTTAGCTGACGAACAATTGCTGCTTGTGATTTTCCAGCCAAATATAAAGCAATCACACTATTACGTTTAAATTCCATCACGTATAACTTTTTTTTCACACGACACAGACTAAAATGTTTTTGTACGCTTGTAAACAATGGAATGGTTTGTTATTGGTGTAAATTTAAGCGCGCTGTCATTAATAGTGTGGTAGTTATAGCAGTTTGAATTTGGTAACACTTCGAGTGGGTAACCCTGTATAATATGCGAACTGCGTGTTTTATTTAAAATGCCCAAAAAACAGTTTTTTTCTGATCTGGCTACAATGGAAAATGTCATAAAAAACGCTAATTTTGAGTACTAATAAAAATAACAGTGCAATTCTGTACTATGATCCAGTCTCAAGTTTCTAAATTTGAGATTTTCAGTTAGAGACAATTTTTGAGACTTGAGACGATTTTGCTATTCTGTAAGTGACAGTCACAAAATCTATTACATCTCATTATTCAGAGATGTTTTTACACTTGAATGAAAATAAATATGTCGATAACATATTTTACATTTTCCATAGCATATCCAAAAACATAATTATTAATAAAAATAAAAATATGTGTTGACTTTGTTTCATAATATTTACAAAATTTATGTAAAATTGATTTATTTATAACCTTTCCGTGTTTGAGTTGCTTACAAAATATAAAAAAAAACGACAATAAATTAATATCTATGATGATCTCTATTCAGTAAATTCGAAATGGCAGACAAGAGTTCTTTTTAGTTTTGTGACCTGTTAACTATCAGGTCTCAAATTTGAGCCAATATTTTGAGACTAACGCTAGAGACTGTTTAGTGAATAGTAACTAGTCACAAATTGAGACTTTACCTCAAAATGCCTCAAATAAAGACTGGGTACAGAATCCCGTTATAAGTATATACTATATTTCGAATTTGTTTCAGAATAGTTGCGATATTTATGTGAAATTGATTTATTTTTAACTTTTTCGTGTATGAGTTGCTTACAAAATAAAAAAAAGGACAATCGATTAATATCTATCATGATATCTATAAGTGAAGTGTCAGTATATTTCAAATGGCAATCAAGTTTTCTTTTTAGTTGTCTCGAATAGTGACTAGAGACTGCTTACTGAATTGCGCTAGACAGTTATAGGACTGTTTTTTTTTTTCGCCACGACTGTACTGCGGAGTTGTCTCCGAGCACCTGGATAGTCAGGACAAACATTTTGCGTGAAGTACAAAAAGTGCGTGAAAATGCAGCGTTCGTTAGAACAGAGGTAAAGTCTGTGTGAAGCTCACTAAATCTGCAACAGAGACGTTTGATATGATCGAGTAGGCTTACCCAAATTTAGCTTTAACTAGAAATGGTGTGTTACGGTGGCACTAGGCCTTTTTGGAGGGCCGGGAAGAGGTCGCTGATGAAGACCGATAGAAAGAGCAAATCCAAAGTGAAAACCATGCCCAATTTCTTTTTTGACATCAAAGGCATCATCCACCATGAATTTTCTCCTCCTAGACAAACTGCCAACGCCAACGTTTACGTGGAAGTCCTCAAGAGACTCAAACGAAGGGTCAATCTGGTCCGACAAGACATCGTAGCCGATTGGAAGTTTCACCACGACACCCGGCTCACACCGCCTTTCTTGTAAACAGCTATCTAACCAAGGCCGGCACCCCAAGGCTTCCGTAGCCACCCTATAGCCTAGATGTGGCTCAGATTTTTTTATGTTTCCTTGCCTAAAAAGGCCGATCTAGCACCTCGGCTCTCAAGGCTATTCCGGAGTATGCCTTCCGTGACGCCTTTAATGCTTGGAAATCGTGATTGCAGCACTGCATCGACGCAGAAGGAGTCTGTTTTGAAAATTTTTAAAGAATGGTAACAATTGGTTCAATAAATATTTTCAAATCGACTCAGTCCAATTACTTTCCGGACAAACCCTGTATGTCTCAAAACGCAACATATTAACATTAATAATACCGGCTGTTGCAGTGATCTGTCTTACTTATTTCATTGTGAAAGCGACTCAAAATACGCGTTCTTTATAACATTTTCATTGTAACCAGATCACACAAACTACATATTTTTGTTTTTAGTCACAAAATAGTATATCAATTTTTTTCCTTAATAGCAGGGGTAAAAGATGTCCAACATATTCAATCGATCTCATGACTACTCACATTGACATAGATAACTTGATACGAATCTCTTTGGTTCGAGAGAGAGCTGTCAAAACTTGAATTTTTTATAACATTTGCCAATGATGCCACTGCTGAAAAATATTAGAACGGGCATTTTATAAATCACTTTTGGGTATTTCGTAGTTTCCACACAACCACTGAGGTATGCAAATATCGCGTTAACCATATTATTTTTGGGTGCTCGGTTCCCCAGTAAGCCTATATCACCCATATACATAAATAAATAATTTTACAAACAACCGACATCTAATTCTACAGAATTTCAGCAACGCACTAATTTTGGCAGTTCGTTTTAGCGCTATTCTTCTGGCATCCCGCCTTTTTCACAAACTGCTGACTGACGGAGCCCCGCGAGAGAGTAAGAAAGGAGATTCTGTTTTATTCATCAATGACATTCAGTTTTAATTCTGCAGCAGTGTTTGGCATTTCTTAGCACAATTGTGCTAGCTCCCTTCACGCGTACACTTATTCGTTATCGTACATGTGCTGAAAATATAGAGAGTGACACGACATGATTCCATGACAGTGAACTGTAAATGGCGTCGTGAATGCTGCTACATGAACATTTGTAAGAAGGCAGCGACATAACCAGGAATAAAGGGATGTTAAACTTATTCCAGTGTGAGAACGCCTCAAAATTAGCGTTTTTTTTATAACATTTTCCATTATGGCCAGATTGAACAAAATTACAATTTTTGGGCATTTATCAAGCCAATACCCAACATTTAGTACGAATAAAAATTACTATATAGTGGTTATTTATTATATGAAGAAATAATTTAAATCTTATTGAAGTACACTATAACAACTGACTTTTGTCCTTTCAATACCAAATAATAGGATTTAAGCTTGTTAGCTCTCAATCATTAAATGTTTTTAATCATTTTCCATTGAAAATAAAACTATGATGCTTCAAATTACAAAACGTTTCATCAAATACCTTTAAATTTCACAAATTTATTTAATTTTCATTGTTTTCCATTTTTTATAAGTGGTCTTGAACGATGCAACAAATCCCTTCGTTTACATATTTTTTTGGTAAGATTTCAATCTGGCCATCGCTCGTTTCCAATTGCTAAACGTCAAAACCTCCTGAACTCGATCAACTGTCAAAGTTAAGGTGGTTTTGACGTTTAGCAATTGTTCTCTCACTTCTAGTGAGAGAGGAGTTAAACATCTCTTCATCTCTGGACATAACAATGGCCCGCATGAACACAAAACAGCACAGCTGTCCATTTTGTATGTACACAAATTCGTTATTGCCATATTAATACCTTTCACTTCAATGAAATTTGAATATTTTGTCCAAAATGAAATTTTTTAATCAAAAATTAAGTAAATAGGTAAATTTATTTGTTTTAAATTATCAGTTCTTATTCTCTTCTTTATCTTCTTTTTGTAAAATAACATCAGGTTTGTTAGAGCTTTGAATAATTTAACATTTTACATATTAGTGGCATCCTCTCCTCTCTACTGTCGTCGGCAAATTTAAAAATATTTTTAAATTAGCGAGAGCAACAACTGAGAGCCTGCAGTCGTGCAGTTGTCTAAATAACTGTGTCCATAAGAACGCGAAAAGGACGTAAAAAGTGAGAGATGTCGCTTGAAGTCTGTCGCTCTCTATGTGTTCAGCACATCAATCGTCAAAGATCGTCTTTGCAGCAGAAATAAAGAGATGCCCAACTCTCCTGTCACTGGAAATGTGAGTACCGCTCAAGAATGATAGAGAAAGAGATTAAGCAATACGCATGTTTGCTGACGTCACGGTTGACTTATTATTCGCCCGCGCTTTTGAAAGTGAATTCGAATTGTGTTTTCAAGTGTTGTATTAATTGTGAAATTTTATATTTTTTAAAATGCGTTGCGCAGTGTTCGGATGCAATAATAATAATGGTAAAAATTGTGCTACGAAATGGAGATTTTTCCATTTCCCTAAAGATAAAACAGTACTAAAACATTGGATTAATTTTTGTCGTCGTTGTACTTTGTTCTTTTAAGTTTGATAAGTAAATGGAAACAGCCTGAATTCTTCGAATATGACTGCAAAATGATGAAGGAAGTACTGTTTAGCATTTTGTCAAGCGTTAAAAAGTGCGGTAACAATATTGTTGCCATTGTAAGCGATTTGGGTGGATCAAATAGAGGCTTATATAACGATCTTGAAATTAATTTGGAAAAACTTTGGTACATTCACTTAACAATTATTTTAATTATGATATACTTTAAATTGTGTTCTTTTTTTCTATTGCAGGTTTTCACACAACGGAGACAGGATTGTGGTTTTTGCTGATGTCCCCCACTGAACAAAACTACAGAGAAATCATTTTTTGGATAAGGGCTTTACTATCAATGGAAAAATTGTTAGAAAAGACATTATTCTGAACCTGCTCTCGATTACCTCCAACGAGCTGTCCATCACGCTCAAAATTTCCTAGAAGCATTTGTCTGTAATAGGAGCAGAAAGGTTAAACTTGCCACAAAATTGTTCTCCCACACAATTGCTCAAGCAATAACTCGAGCGGCTAGTTTAGGTCTACTAGATAACGAAAATTGGGAGGAATGCCATCGACTTTTCAAAATTGTAAGTAATATTTAAAATATTAATTAAAATGTTCATATAATAAATATTAATTTTGTTGACAAATGACTGGTTTGATCTAATGAATGTCAGAGTGCCCAAAGTTGGAGTGAGGGAACGCTTGCACGCCTACGATTTGGCTTTGAACAAGCAAAATAATGTACTGGAACAGATGACGGAGATGGTTTCATCAATGAGAGTTATTGGTGAAAATGGGTTGCTTCCATTCCAAAAAGGTAATACTCCAGCTATATATTTATATTATATAAGTTCATTTTCTACAGTTTTTGATTTTACTTATGATTTACAGATATACTCCAAAGCAATAATGCTTTGAAATTGCTGCTGGATGACTTAAGACAGCAGTACAAAATTGATTACGTTTTGACCTACCGATTAAACCAGGACGTTTTAGGAAATTTTTTTTTGGCGTAATCAGGTCAAAAGGCGGTCTTCACGATCACCCTGACAGGCAGGAGTTCAAATATAGGCTGCGTTCCTATATACTTGGTCACAACGAAGGAGCGTTCACAGAAGAAGGAAAAATTTGGAAGGGAATTACTTATCTCAAACCGGTAATTATCAAAATATTAAACGTACATAGTATTATAAACCTAAAACTACAGAAAGCATTCTTATATAAAAATGTATTGATGTTAACAAATGCAAATACTTATGTACTTACATACAAACTAAGTTTTTGCATACTAACCACTGTTTCTTGTCCCAATTATAATAATAATATTTACTAACAATTTATTCCATTTATTTATAGGCATGTATGTATGTTTATTATATTTTTGCAGGTAATATTTTTAAACGTGTGTCAGTTGATCTAAATTCCACTGACCCAATTGAAAAAAATGATGACTTGGAGATTCTCAACAACGAGGAACTTGAGAATTTGGCAGGGTACATCTGCCACAAACTCGGTAAAGATAACCCCGAAATTTGTGCCAATTCAGAAAATTGTTCGTCTTATACTTGGGCGGATCACCTTTCTCAAGGAGGACTCTCAAAACCAACAGATACGGAAATGTTGGTGGAGCATATGAGAGCCTTGCAAGCAGTATTTTATGACGTAAATGGTACTGATTTGCATATATGTACAAATTACGTCCAGAAGCACTTAGATTTAAGGAATTTTGTAAATTGTAAAGAAAAAGAATTGTTTTTCAGAAGTAGAATGTATTTTAGGAGTCGTTCCTTAAATAAAAACTAAATTGCATGTATAGCAAAGAAAGAAAATTAAATAAGACATTAAATTGATACTACAATGAAAATACAATTAAATGAATATGTAGGTAAATGTTGACTATAAAATATTCACTTATATTGATATCTTTTAATAATATTCACTTATGTATATTGAATATTACTTAGTTGCTGAAAGTGTTTAAATGGAATAAATTTAAAGTGTTTAACTGAAATAAATTGAAAATGTTTAAATGAAATAAAACTAAAGTTTTTGAAAATACACCCAAAAAAAGGTGCAATAAATTGTGGAAAATCACATCATGTAATAAAATTAAAAGTTTCTTTCGAAAAGGTGCAATAAATGGTGGAGAATCACATTTGAGACACCCAACCGTATAAAGTGCCGTGGAAGAAGAACAAGCGGGTATACATATGGTCCTTCGAGCCATAGCAACAATCACTAGGGATTTTTAACAAAACAAAAACAAAAATTTGTGCGGTCAAATAACCACATATGCAAAAAAAATATATAAATATTTGTGGTGTCTATAAAAGTGTTGAGCAGTGGTGAAATAAAAATATATACATACATAGTTACAAAAATCTATAAAATAATGCAGTGCGAAACATAATAACAAAAAGAAGTCAAATTCGACAAAACAGAAATGGCACATGGAGGTGAATACGGGGGAGGTGAATACGGGGAGTGGTTAATGGTTAAAATGTGATTTTTGGTCAATTAATCGTCCTTCGAATGTTGGATTCTGAGCAATTTTTGGTCGTCAGTCAATTTGTGCGGAACAAACCGTGCACACATCTTTCGTAAGACCAAATGTTCAGTCAAAATGCGAGAAATCGATGTTTTGGAGATGTTCAGTTCCATTTCCACGAATTTCAATGATGATTTCCACATGTTGATCGTCATTTATGTCTTCACAACCACTTTGAAAACGTTGAAACTACTCGTCCACTCTGCTACGGGATAGGCAATCATCGCCATAAACTTGTTTCATGAATTTAAACGTGTCGGTAAAAGTTTTACCAATTTTAAAACAAAACTTAATGTTGGCTCTTTGTTCGAAGCTCATTTACGCACCGATAACACAGGTCGTACTAGTCGACATATATGTAGATGGTGACACCAGGGGGCGCTAGATTCAAAATGTCCTGATTATTTTGGAACGCGCCTAGTATAAGAAAAAAACCGGGCGCGAAATAAATACTAAGCTAGAATAATATATAGCGGTATGTAACTGCAAAGGGCGAACAAACCAAAAACATAAAACAACAACAACCACTTAAAATCAGCACCAGAACAGCGAAAAGCACACGACCAAACACTTATACACACACGAAGACGCACATTGTCTCCAAAACCCTCTGGAGGAAATTAAAGTGAGTCGTATCAATTCCTTTTAATATTTTTTTCTACTTCAATACACATATATTTAATTCCTTCACATTTGCGGTTATTTTAAAAAATCCGTTAAAAGAAAATATGAGAAGAAAAAACCGTTGCCAAAGTGTTAAGTATTCGGTTTATTTCGCGGTAAAAACCGAAATACCGTTAGAAACAAATAGTTTGGTTATACATATAATTAATTACTGATTGCCAATAATTGCTTAACGTTCTGTAAAAATACAAAAGTTATCTCCAGAACAACAACAAAAAAAGTATTTTCTTACGTACTAATTTCCAGCAATACCCCTCATATGTACTTAATCGAGTATAAGCGCGATTGCTTAAAATAAGCAAAAGGAAAAGACAAACGAACAAAGATAGAGGAAATCTTTAAACTTAAGCATATACATACATATGTACGTACACATGTGTAAAAAAAAAAAATTGTACACATTATATCCCACATATATGTATTTATCATCAATCCCACATATACTTATATATAACGTACAAAGAGTATAAATTGCTCTTTTATATAATAATTATAACTACATACATATTAACTAACATTACATACGAATTACATATACGAATAATACCTACATAAATACATATATATTTGCATATATACATTCATACATATCTACAAACAATTAAAGTTACGGAAATTACCTATGGTCTGATCATTTTCATTTCGCGGTTTGTCCGTAATGCGAACATATACATACATATGTACACGCGTACTTATGTATAAGTACATGCGGGCGCATTTATAAGTATGTAAAAACATCTGATAAAAAATATACCCTATTTACATCGGGAACAATTTAAATAAAACAAAAACTTTTTTTAAATTAAATCGTCACAAATTTAATACTGATCGCAGCATCAGTACGATATTAAGCGACGAAGATTCATTATAATAATATACTAAATATTTGTACAATCGTGTATCGTCACATTCGGAAATAAAACGAAAAACAACTCTTATTTAACTTACAAGAGTTTTCAGTACACATAAGAACGATTATATACGGCAATTAAAAGCGTTTTTGTTTTATTAATTTAATTCAAAACTCTTATTTACCCAAAAGAGTTCTCGCCCAAAACATACATATATACGAAATCTACCTTGGTAACAAGTAATTTCAGTATATCAAAAAAAAATACTGTTGTTTCGATTTTCTTTGAAACTCTACTTACAAAAGAGTATTCTTTTCGACATAGTACATATTATTTATACAGTGGTAGACATTCGTATAAGCGCACAATGAAATTTTTCGAAAAAGCACATTTTACTCCAATAAAATTTGGCCCATTACCCTAATTTCCCCCCAAGTGGATAAGCGCATTCAAGCAGAAGCTATTGTCTTACCGCAATTAACAAATATGCTTCCAAGCTATCATATACATAGATAGCAGACATTGGGAAAAGGTTACAAACCTTAAATTAGCAGACCCCAATTGCAACACTTCCGCTCAAATAGATCTTCTATTAGGCAGCGATCTCATACCACAGATCATACTCGAAGGTATGTATTATTTAAAGCAGATTATTTCGATAAAAAGATTTTGATATGTCAATTACTGTAATGCTATATTGTATACCAATTACTGGCGCCAGTAAGTCGGCATGTAACGGTACTTGTTTAAGTAGGCAAATCACAATAAAAGAAGCATCGCAGTAGTAACGCGGACATTCGTATAAGCGCATGTTAGAAAAATACATATTTTGTAAAAGAGGAGCTGCAGCGTAAATTTTTTTTTTGCTTTTCATTAGACGGTAGATAATAAATAAAAGGTAAAGTGGGCTTTTTAGTGTAAAATTTTGTATTTACATGTATTTTATTGATAATTTAGATCATGCCTAAAGGATCTTATTTGACGCAAGAAGAACGGGTGTCAGTTAAATTGTTAAAGGAAGAGAAGTACTCAAATCGTGCGATTGCAAGGAGAATAGGGAGGTCTGAGAACGTAATCCGTAATTTTTTAAACAAAGGCAGTAAGTATGGAATAAAACCGTCAACAAAGGATAACCAAAAACTGACACTCCGTGAAAAAGAGCAAATCCTCCATGAAGCAACAAAAAATAAACTAAATTGCAGCCAAATTAGAGATCGACGTAACACCTCGTCAAATCGCCAGGGTGCTCAACACTTCCCCGAACGTTAAATGAACGAAATTGAAGAACAAGCCACGTTTAACAACACAGCACAAGTAAGAACGGTTAAGATTTGCCAAAAAATACATGTCCTGGAAAAAGGAGTGGCAGAGGGTTATTTTTTCGGATGAGAAAAAATTCAATTTAGACGGACCAGATTGCTACAGTTGTTACTGGCACGAACTAACCAAAGAAAATGTGGTGCGATCGAAGCGAAATTTCGGAGGCGGGAGCGTCATAGTTTGGGGAGCTTTTTGTTATGATTCTAGGCTTAACCTGGTACCCATAACATGCCGCATGAACTCCACAGCGTACATAGATTTACTCCAACAAAACCTCATTCCATTTGTAAGGGAAGCAACGGAAACGTATATGTATTCCAACAGGACAATGCCTCGATACATGCTTCTCGGCAAACAAAAGCGGGGTTGGAGAGCCAAGAAGTGCCTTTACTTAATTGGCCGGCGTGCAGTCCGGATTGTAACCCCATAGAAAATCTGTGGGGAGTAATGGCAGGGTAAGTTTACGCTAATGGGCGTCAATACAGCAACGTCAATGAGCTTAAAACTTCAATTCAGCAATGTTGCCTTGATTTGAGCGGAGATTTGCTCAAAAATCTTGTTGAGTCTATGCCAAGTCGCATTTTAGCTGTTATTGAAAACAGGGGTGGCCATACCAAGTACTAAGATTAAGTTAAAGTATCGAGTTTTATTTTATTTTCCATAAGATGAGGAGTGCGCTTAAATGAATGTCTCCTTAAAAATCCAGATTTCTTTAAAATTATGTTAAGTTTTTACTAATTACTGTTGAATTGATAAAAATTTTAAATTAACAATATGTAAGACAATAAAATGAATAACTTTCAATATTTAAATGCAACAATTAAAGCTTTTATTTATTAAAAACCCAAAACATATGTGTGCGCTTATACGGATACGATTGTCTACCACTGTATATACGAAACTTTTTATAAACTTCTACCAATCAAGTTTTTACTGAAACATTTTTGATTTATTCATTACACACATAAATGAGCTCAGACTCCAAAGAGCGTAAACCAACTCAGTTGCTAACGGTTCCAAAATGATTTCTGACGAAAAAAGTCCATGTACACCTGCAGAAGCTACTCGCTCGAAGCAAGGTGTTACGAAACAAAAAACGGGGAAAGACATAACATGCAATAAATTCATTGCTGAGAGTGACAGTCTAATAAGATACCTCCGAGAGTAGAGCTACCACAAATTCAAAATCAAGAGGCAAGTTCGAGTATCCACCTCAAGGTGCTCGCATATGACACTGAAATTTTTCATGGTGGTTACGAACAATGGCCGTCCTTCCAGGACTTGTTCACAGCAGTTTATATAAACCATCCAAAATTATCAAATGCACAAAAGTTGTAACATCTCCGATACAAAACAAAAGGTCAAGCAGGCGTCATCGTAAAACAGTTCGCATTAAACGACGACAGTTTCCATATGGCTTAGGAAGCTCTGAAATCAAGGTACGAAAACAAACGAATACTGGTAGATAAGCAAATAACAATAATAATGAACTTGCCAAAAATTCAAAAGGAAACAAGTGAAGAATATATGAAACTTCAGTTTACTGTTTCCAACTGTTTGTCGGTTTTATCGACACAAAACATTCCCACAGATAATTGGGACCCAATTCTAGTAAATGTATGCACCGCCGCATTATCAAAAAATCGTATTGCTATGGAAGCAATTTTTCTCATCAAAGAAAAAATGCCCCATGTGGCAACAAATGAAAGATTTCCCAACTACTCAGTATGAAATCGCTGAAAGGGTTGACAAAAAGATAACTAACCAAAAGGCATTTCCCATGACTTTAATAGAAGCTTCCTAAGACTCCAAGCCAGTAGCAACAACAATTTAAATAGGACCTTTTTCAAAAATCAAACGTTCACATCTGAACAGTACAAATAAACGACATGTGAACTATGCACAGGGCGGCATAAGCTTAAATCTTGCGAGAAATTTAAAAAAATTAAATATAATTGTAATTTTATAATAATAAACAAAAGAGCAACAGGTTAAGTTGCAACAACAAATTCAGAAAACTTCTAAGAAGCACCATGCTGCTCAAAGGTGTTAAAAACCCAAACATTACATAACGAAAATCACAGTAGGGTATTACCACCCACAGCAGTCGTCTCCATCGAACACCGGGGAGATCTGTTTAAATTCAGGGCCTTAATAGACCACGGTTCACAGCGATCATTTTTAGCGTCTAAGGCCAAAATAGGCTACAACTGTTACAAAATTATCCAATTTTGAAATTACCGGAATGGGCGGAAGAGTAGTTCAAAACTCCAATAAAATTTGGCCCATTATCCTAATTTCCCCCAAGTGGATAAGCGCATTCAAGCAGAAGCTATTGTCTTACCGCAATTAACAAATATGCTTCCAAGCTATCAGCCTTAAATTAGCATACCCCAATTGCAACACTTCCGCTCAAATAGATCTTCTATTAGGCAGCGATCTCATACCACAGATCATACTCGAAGGTATTGAGAAAATTACTAGAAACACTTCTGGCGCAAAATACCATTTTCGGAAGGGTCCTGAGTGGACTAGTTGCGGAACCAGTTGCCACGATGACAACTCAAGTTGAGGAATTCAACTAATACCTTAATTCACAATTAAGAAAATTTTGGGAGTTAGAAGAACTCCCCCCGTATCATTCAAAACCCCTGATGATCGGTATTGTGAGAATTTTTACAAAACCACAACTACTCCATCAGATGATAGACGGTACGTCGTACGACTACCGCTAAAGCCAAAAATTTCTCAATACACTCGCCTTAGGTCATTCCCTTCCCTCTGCTATCCAACAGTTATATGTATGGAAAAAAACCTACTTAAAAAAGGCGACCTGACACCAGAATATGATAGAGTAGAAGAATACCTCCATTTAGACCATATGGAGGAAGTCAGCCCTGGCGAAAAAATTATACAAAGTAAATGCTACTCGTTTTATTTGCCACATCATACAGTAGTAAAGCCAGACAAAAAAACCACAAAGGTTAGAGTTGTATTTAATGCTTCATCCAGACCTAATGCTTCTTATCTTAAATCGTATAGACAAATCGTCGTACATATAGACGATCAAGATTTTCAATGCATTATTTTCAGAAAATCCTCCACTAGTCCACTACGCGACTTTAAGTTAAAAACAGTTACCTTTGGCGTGAACTGTGCACCATACTTAGCCATTCGAACACTGCACGAATTGGCAGAAAACGCTAAGTCAGAATTCCCTCTGGCAATCCAGGTGTTAAACACACAAACGTATGTAGACGATATTTTGTCTGGAAGTCACAGTCTTTCACAAGCATTCGAGTCCCTATCACAGGTTATAAGAGTTATAAGAAGAACAGTACTGCAAATCATCCAGATATAGGAAAACTTCTTGGATACTAATTTCCCTCAATTCGAAAACGAAAGTACAACAAAGATTCTGGGGATTCAATGTAATGCGATATCTGACCGGTTTTCGTACGCTACGGACTCAATATCTGCATTATCCACATTACAAAATGCCAAATTCTATCCTCTGTGGCAAAACTTTTCGACCCCGCAGGATTACTTTCGTCAATCAGCCAAAATTCTGATACAAGAATTATGGCTGAATGCGACCGACTGGGACGAACAAGTATTACCACTTCGTTTAGAAAAGTGGTCCCAGTCCGCGAGCAATCTAAATGATATCTCACAGATACAAGTCCCACGGTGGGTAAACTTTTCCCCCGAACACAAAGTCGAATTACACAGCTTCTGTAACGCCTCTGAGAAGGCTTACTGTGCAACTATCTATGTGCGCACATAAAGCGATAGCGCGACCACAAGCCACTTATTAGTAGCAAAGGCTTAGGTGGCTCCTTTAAAACACTAAGTCTACTTCGACTTGTGCTCTGTGGCACCCTACTTCTCGCAAAATTAGTTTCCATGGTTCAGACCCACTTACACCTGAAGAAATGCAGATAGCATCACTGGTCCGATGTTCTAGCCTGGTTGGAAAACCATCACACGCCTAGTGGGATCAGTCACTTGGCGACATGTAGCCAATGCGTACAATCCTGCCGATTTAAGTAGAAGAGGCTGCACCTTGCCACCACCCCCCTCAGGATGATAGTGACATCCTTGAGCGATTTTCAACGTTCCCTCGTGCCCTTCGTGCTATCGCCTATATGCTAAAGTTCATAGAGTGACTCAAAAATAAAGTTAAGGGAGTTCTCCCAGAATCTTCCCAAAGCGATACATTGACGCACCTAGAACTCCAAAAGGCAAAGGTAGCTCTAATTGCATCCACTAAAATGCGCTACTTCAGCGGCGATATCTTATTATTAAGATAATCGAAACCCAATGATAAAAAGAGTTCACTCTTGGTTCTTAACGCATTCTTAGACACGAAAGGTCTGCTTCGTGCGAATGGTAGGCTTGCCAACTCAGGCCTAACGTATAACGAACGCCACCCTCTAGTTATACCCGAGAAGTCCCAAATTGCCACATTACTTCTCACTTATATTCATTTACTTATGCTTCTCACTGAACATCGCCTAATGCAGCATATAGTCCGCCAAGAGTAGTGTATTACCTGTATTAAGCCCAAAATAAAGAAAAACATTTTCATGTGCAAGATCTGAACTATGCACAAGCAGAAGTTGCGAACACAGATTATGTCAGCACTTCCACCGGAACGCTGCAACTTCACTCCGCCTTTCACAATTACAGGTGTCGATTTTGCTGGGCCTTTTCAGATAAAGGCGTTCATACTAAGGCACCCACTCTAATGAAAGGCGACAAAAGCATTGAACCTCGAGCTGTGTACGAATCTGACAAAGGAGGCTTTTGTCGCAGCATTTGCTCGCTTCGTCGGACGACGCGGCTTCTCATCAAAACTGATGAGCGATAATGGTAAAACCTTCATTGGTGCCACTGAAAAAGAGTTTGTGGATTTTATCAAACAAGTCTCACCTGTGATTGTACAAAGGTACGCTCCCCAAGGTATTATTTGGAAATTTATCCCTCCAAGCGCTCCTCAGCTGTAAAAGCTTTAAATCTTACTTCAAAAAAGTAGCTGAAAACTAGATGGAAGAGTCCAGAAAAGACGCCAAAGCTTGGAGATTGTGTTATCATACATGATGACTGTCTACCCTCCACCGAATGGCGGCATAGCCGCATAGAAAAACTACACTACGGTGTCGACGGTCATGTACGAATCGTTGATCTCCGCACTCTAGGCTAGTATTCGCCTAGGGGGCTGGGATGGCTAGATGTGTTTGCGCTCCCCCCTCAAATCACGTCATTCGACGATAACACACCACACCAACGCGTCCCACACATGAAGACACCACACATCACAACACCATACAGTTACGCATATTCACCACCCAGCAGACCTTAAAAGGATTACCAAGAACGAAGAACGGTTCTGTTTTCGACTCCCGTTCGTAGCGACGACAACGTTCTCCGGCGGTCCGTAGCAGTGAAGCGAGTGGCGAAAATAGTTGCTAAAAGATTTCAACTGAACTAAAGTGTTTAACTGAAATAAATTTAAAGTGTTTAAATGAAATAAAATTAAAATTTTTGAAAATACCCCCAAAAAAGGTGCAATAAATTGTGGAAAATCACATCATCAAATAAAATTAAACGTTTCATTCGAAAAGGTGCAATAAATGGTGGAGAATGACATTTGGGACATCCAATCGTATAAAGTGTCGTGGAAGGAGAATAAGTGAGTATACAGTATTACCAATTGACTAAATTCGCCAGAGTAAAGAATAGTCAAACACCATCTCTGAATGACAGTGTCAGTTGTTTTCTGTCTACGTAGTGAGCTAGTGTGCGCTGAGTGAGAATTTGGTTTTTCTTTGTACTTGTATATAAATGGATATGCCATTTGTTTGGTATGTTAACTGTGGTTTGTTTACAATAGAAAGCCCAATCCGCTTGCTCCTTGTTGTCAAGGATAACATTATTCATTATAAAAATATAATGGAATAACAAAATTGACAATCTATATATTAATTGACTTCGTAAATCACATAACAAATAGTATATATGTATGTACATAAATACGTATGCATTTGTTACATCATACATTCATGGCATCATTACTACAAATATTATATCACGAAAGGACGAAGCGGAGGATGATGTGACCAAAGATGCCTTCTACGAGCCCTTGGAGAGCATCTATAAGAGCTGTTCCCGCCACGATGTTACAATCGTTCTTGGAGCCTTTAACGCCAGGGCAAAGACAGTATCTTTGGCACAATGGTCCGTAAATTCAGCCTGCACGAGGAAACATTCCCAAATGGATTGAGGCTGATTGACTTCGCCGGGGCCCTAAATATGGTTATTTGTAGTACTAGATTCCAGCATAAGAAAATACATCAAGCTACCTGTCTGTTTCCGATTCGAAAACCCACCAAATAGATCGATCATGTTGTGAAACACGGACGACACGTTTCCAGTGGCTTAGATGTGCGTACTCTCCGAGGTCTTAACATCAACTAATTTGTTGCAGAACTATGAGACTGCATTTCAAGCTCCTTACGTACAACTGCAAACGAAACCATTGGTTTTCGGAAAAAGCAACAGAACAGCTGGTATGATGAGGAGTGGCGTGGCGCATCGGAGAGAAAGTAGCCTGCCTACCATACCGCGATCTAAAAAGGGAAACGAGACGCATTTGCAGACAAAAAAAGAGAGAGGTCGAAATGCGTGAGTATGAAGAGCTTTACAAGCTTTACAAGCTGGTCAGCAGGGGTAATGCTCGAAAATTCAACGAAAACATGCGGTGACTAACAGAAGGTTTCAAGACCGGAGCATACTCTTGTAGAACCCCCAGAAGTGATCTTGTGATTGATGCCCAGAGAGTACTTATGAAAGGAACACTTCTCCAGCCTGCCGATGACGATGGATTCCATTGAATCTGACCATGAAAAAATCCGAATAGGAATTACCAGTGTGAAGAGCAGCAAGGCGGTGGAGGCCAATGGATTGCCGGCCGAGCTATTCATACATGGTGGCGAGGAACTGATAAGGAGCATCCATCAGCTTCTTTGTAGAATATGGTTGGACGAAAGTTTGCCCAACGAGTGGAATTTTAGTGTGCTCTGCCCAATCCAAAAAAGGGAAAACCCCAGAATCTGCGACAACTACCGTGGGATAAGCCTCCTCAACGTCGGGTTTAAGGTTCTATCGAGTCCACAGTCAACAAATTAATTGGACATTATCAGTGTGTCTTTAGGCTTGGAAAATCAACAACCGACCATATATTCACCATGCGACAAATCTTGAAAAGGTACCGTGAAAAGAAGATCGACACACACGAGGTGGTGTCGATTTTAAAGCCGCTTTTGACAGCATGAAAAGGAGCAGCTTTTATGCCGCTATGTCTGAGTTTGGTATCCGTTGACATTGAGCAATACTAAATATTCTGTCAGGATCGAGAAGGACTTCTCCGAGCCGTTCGATACCAAAAGAGGTTTCAGACAAGACAACTACCTCTCGTGCGACTTCTTCAATCTACTCTTGGAGAAAATAATACGCGCTACAGAACTAAATAGAGTGTACAGCTGCTGGCGTACGCCGATGATATCGATATCATGGGCCTTAACAACCGCGCCTTTCTGCTTTCTCCAGAATTGATAAAGAAGCGAAGCAAATGGGTCTGGTGGTGAACGAGGGCAAAACGAAATACCTCCTGTCATCAAACAAACAGTCGTCGCACTCGCGACTAGGCACCCACGTCTTTGTTGACAGTCATAACTTCGAAGTTGTAAATAATTTCGTCTATTGTAGAACTGGTACCAACAGCTACTACAATATCAGCTTCGAAATCAAACGCAGAACAACCCTTGCCAACAGGTGCTACTTCGGACTTCCGTATGGACGAAAACACTCCAGCTGAAAGTATTCGACGCAGTATAAGGTGAATCAGAGGAAGAGGAAGACCTCCACTACGTTGAAAAGACCAGGTGGAGAAGGACTTGGCTTCGCCTGGAATATCCTATTTGCGCCACATTGCAGAAAGAAGAAACGACTGGCGTCCTGTTGTTAACTCGGCTATAAACGCCTAAGCGGCGTCTACACCAGTGAAGTAGAAGGATATTAACATGCTTAAATAGGAAAGGCAGCAACTTCATCTTTATTTCGAAGGGGTAAGTTCTTTCTTTCATAAATCTATATTTTAAATAGACATTACTTTTTTTTATTTTATATATAGAAAATAGCAAAGCAGAAGAAAAAGTAAGCATTGTGATTTGTATGTTGTTTGTATAACTAAAACGTCTATAATAATATTGCAGTAAAGCATTTGGAGTATTTCTTTATAATATTGAAGATTACAAACAATTGAGGTTATTAAGTCTTAAATGAATTACTTTACATAATAAAGAAATGCAGTTATATAATATAATATATATTTAATTCAAATAGCTATATTTTAGGTTGTGCAGTTTTGTGTAATATTTAATTTAATGTACATAAGTATGTACATGTGGATATGTAAAAAATTTAAAATCTTAACTGAAACGAATAGTGCGGTTAAAAATATAATTAAATATGTTCATTTGTACGTCCAAGATATCTGTTCGTATGCGGCATATCAAAAATTGTTTAAAATAAAAACAACAATAGTGTTCCATAGTGTATAAAAGTGAACATAATTCTAATTTAAAAATGTTAAATTTTGTTTAATCTTAATTCTATAAAAATAAGTAGGATTTTTGTCTGTTCACTATAGCTGACAAAACCGTTGCATGAAATGAAAAATGGCTTGAACCACTTGGAATAGAATCCAATGAGGATGATTTGTAAAAAAAAAACAGAAAATATTAATTTTTAACACACTCACAAGCGTAAATTAAAAAGAAATCATTACTTACTTATAACAGGAAATGTTAAATTTAGACCGAGTATGTTATTTAACATTTAGATGGGCTGCAAGGCTGCACACTGATAAGGGTGAGTAAATTCTGAAAGGTTCGAGCAAAATGTGCAATGCCAAGCGAAACATGTCTCTTTTTGTTTTTATTTTTTGACATCCAGTTCGTACAGGTTTGGATTTCCCGATACATTTGGGATAAACGCGCGGATAATGAGACCATTTACGTAAATTTCAATATGATGGGCCCTGGAAATACGAATTAGAGTGGCGATTTTACAAAAATTAAGCTCAACTCTACTCTACTCTTCTACTCGGCTTGCACTCCTGCTCTCTGAGAGCACTCGTCAACAACTCGGTATAAGGGAACTGGACGGCATTTCAAACTCCTTACGTACAGCTGCAACCGAAACCATTGGTTTTCGGAAAGAGCAAACGAACAGCTGGTACGACGAGGAGTGCCGTGTCGCAGCGGAGAGAAAACAGGCTGCCTACCTCGCAACGTTACGATCGACCACTACACGTGCGGGATGGGATAGATACCGAGAGTTGAAGAGGGAAGCGAGACGCATTTGTAGACAGAAGAAGAAAGAGGCCGAAATGCGTGAGTACGAAGAGCTTGATAAGCTGGCCGACAGGAGTAATGCTCCAAAATTCTACGAAAAAATTCGGCGGCTTACAGAAGGTTTCAAGACCGGAGCATACTCTTGTAGAACCCCCAAAGGTGATCTAGTCACTGATGCCCAGAGCATAGTTAAATTATGGAGGGAACACTTCTCCAGCCTGCTGAATGGCAGTGAACGCACAAAACCAGGAGAAGGAGAACCCGATTCGCCAATCGATGACGATGGAGCAGACGTTCCATTATCCGACCATGAAGAAGTTCGAATAGCAATTGCCCGCCTGAAGAACAACAAAGCGGCAGGGGCCTACGGAGTCGTAGATAATTTCGTCTATCTTGGAACCAGCGTAAACACCACCAACAATGTCAGACTAGAAATCCAACGCAGGATAACTCTTGCCAACAGGTGCTACTTCGGACTGAGTAGGCAATTGAAAAGTAAAGTCCTCTCTCGACGAACAAAAGCCAAACTCTATAAGTCGCTCATAATTCCCGTCCTGCTATATGGTGCAGAGGCTTGGACGATGTCAACAACTGTTGAGTCGACGTTGCAAGTTTTCGAAAGAAAAGTTCTGCGAAAGATTTACGGTCCTTTTCGCGTTGGCCACGGCGAATATCACATTCGATGGAACGATGAGCTGTACGAGATATATGACGACATTGACATAGTTAAGCGAATTAAAAGACAGCGGCTACGCTGGCTAGGACATGTTGTCCGAATGGACGGAAACACTCCAGCTCTGAAAGTATTCGACGCTGTACCCGCCGGGGGAAGCAGAGGAAGAGGAAGACCTCCACTCCGTTGGAAGGACCAAGTGGAGAAGGACCTGGCTACGCTTGGAATATCCAATTGCCGCCACGTAGCGAAAAGAAGAAACGACTGGCGCGCTGTTGTTAACTCGGCTATAATCGCGTAAGCGGTGTCTACGCCAATTAAGAAGAAGAGAAGAAGCTCAACAGAACCCTAATATGTAGTAAAATGAGGTTGATGCTTCTGTGAAGCAAAACATTTTGTTTCCAAATTATACAAACTGAAAAATGTGGTTGAGAAATAATTTGCATGAGCCAACATATATTTTTAAGTTTAGAATATTGTATCATATAAAAACAACTTATAGTGTTCCAATATACATATATATGTATGCATGTTAATTTTTGTTCGTGTGCAGGATGATAATAATATTGCAATAAAAAGTCAAATTGTAGATGTGATTTATTGCATTTAGTATAAACTGAATTGGTGCAACAACAAAACACACAAAGTCACACGTTTGCTGAAAAAACTCATAATTTTGTAGGAAATTGACTGCTCTATAAAAATGGTCTCAAATGATTTTTCGATTAAGTTAAGCGTTTACGAGATATTCATCGTCAAACATCAATGCATATTAAGGTGGATCAAAAAAAAAAATTTTTTTTTCGTTTGATACTCTGAAAAATAGGTTCCTAGACACCTCTAAGAAAGCCTCTCCAAAAACCTTATTCATAATGATTTTTTTCATTGAGTTATAAAATTCATAAGAAATAAAAAATTTTCCCAAAAATAATCAAACTTCAACCGTTAATATTTTTTAAACGGTTGGGTTTACGAAAAAATCATTGCAGACCTTTTTTGTAGAGCATTTAATTTCCTAAAAAATCCTAGGAACAAGATTTTTTTTCAAGTAGTTGGAAGCGAGATATACATTTTTCAATCTGATAATAAGAAAAAATAGAAAACTGTATGTAGGAGGACCTTCCCGTTACAATTAAAAACTCATGTTTGGAGAGGCTTTCTTAGAGGTGTCTAAGAACCTATTTTTCCAAGTACGAAACGAAAAAAAAAATTTTTTTTTGAATCACTCAAGTATACATACATATATGTATGTGATATCAAAGCACAAAAATATAAACATATGTATGTACAAATTGCCTACAATGCAGCTCCCGACCTTCATGAGCGGTGCTGCATGGCATCTTTCCTGAGAATTGGCAGAAGCTGCATGTATGCGGCGACCGAGAGCTACCACCTCCTAAACCAGGGTGTTATGCGACTCTCGTGCCCATTGGATAATTTGCAGCCTTTGGCGTGGCGGATCTTTAACTTCCCTTATAAAAACGTAGACCCGACAGCTTACCGTACCCCCTCTACCAAAAATGCAACCGATCGCTCGAGTTAATATACATATAAACCTAAGACCAGTCAACACTACACACAAAATACCACACACAGTTGCTATGTAAATCACAGCGAGTTAGTACTCAACCAAAAATATATATTTTTGTGTACAGTGCAGTGGATTTGCACACGCCACACCCAAGTGCCACAGCGTAGCAGCAAGATAAACAAGCCACAAGCAGAAACCAGATATGACGTGCACACGGAACTAACATGACACAACCAATCAGAAGCCGACACCACAGCTTTTAGACTGATACCCAAATTTTATATAAAGCATAACAAACAAACTCTCATGTTATTAGTTTTGTATTGATTATACGAGTACATCACACATGTTGTGAACATTTTATTAATATCAAATAAAGAAAAAGTCCCTCACGGGACTAAAAATTATATTTCTTCAACAAAATCCATCAATAAATCGGTCTTAAAAGAACAACGAACCTTAGATTCGCCACCTTCATAGAAAAATTAATCAACAACCTCATAGAAGATAATATATAGAAGTTATAAAGTGAAATAAAAAATTAAATTAAAAATGAGCATGTCACCAGAACTAACCGCCCCATTGGAAACAATTGCTGACCTGGAGAGATGCTATACAGGAAGGTGGACAAATAACACTACCTCCGCCTACAAGAGACCACCAGTGGGCCTTCCATTCTGCAGAGGAGATCTGAATATGTTCAAGATATTAGCACAATTCAATGGAGACAAAAATTATTATACAGTCTGGCGCAAAATGATCACGAGCCTCATGAAAAGCATACGACTTGAGCAATGAACTCCAGTCCAAAGCAGTTAGAACACTCATCGCAGGAATCAACAGTGCACCCATCAAGAATGCACTCTACTCTAGAAGATGCGCTACATTAGCAGAAGCATATAGTGTCGCCAAAGTAATGGAGCACGACATCGAGTAACAAGGGTTAGACTACAGACCCCTGAGAATTTAGGCTCCACAAAGGTACCAACCGCTTGGCCATCAATTTGAACCTATGCTAAGGAATCAACCGAAGCCAGAGCCTATGGAAGTATATTCATCTGCCCAGTATAGACGTCCAACGTACCATCGTCCACATCCTCAACAGCAGACATCTCGTTTTCCGAATCCATTCAAAATTATTAGGATTCAAATAAAATTTTTGGAGTTTAGGGAGTTAAAAGGTTTTGATTTTATAATAGGAATGAAAGCTTAAAACAACTGAAAGCCACTATTGATATAATAATTATTCATTGAACTTTGCAAAACCACAATAGTCAAGAAATTTAAATTACGCAATAGAAGAGAAAGGATTTGAGGAAAAATTAAAGAATTAATGTGTAAAAATAATAAAAATATTGATTGCCTACCGTATGTAATGACAGTAGAAGCAGAAATTAGGACTGAAACCAATGAACCAGTCTGGGTAAGACAATATCCTTATCCACGGACCGATAGAGGATTTGTTGAAGAAGAAATTAATAAATTACTAAAAAATAAAATTATACAGCCAAGTAAAGGTCCGATCTGGACTGTATCCAAGAAAGGAACAATCGAATCAGGGAAATCTAAAAGGAGAATAGTGATTGACTTCCAAAAATTGAACAAAGTAACCAACTCAAATAGATATCCAATTCCAGATATAACAATGATATTTCAATACCTAGGAACAACTAATTATTTCACTGCACTTGATTTAGAATCAGGCTTCCACCAGATTTGAATCAGAGAACAGGATAGAGAAAAGACTGCATTTTCAATTAACATCGCGAAAGACGAATTCCTACGTTTACCATTCGACTTGAAAAATGCACCCCCTATATTTCAAAGATGTGTAGATGATATCCTTAGACCGTACATTGGCGAATGCGCATACGTATGTATATATTGATGATGTCCTGATATATTCGGCCACACCCGAACAACATATGAAAGACATCACCAATATAATACAGGCACTCCATAAGGCTAATATGAAAATCTCAGACGAAAAGTCACATTTTTTCAACGACAAACAGAATTCCTAGCACATATAATAAAGAATGGCAGAATAACAGTAGATCCCAAGAAAAAAGAAGCAGTAGACAGGTATAAGACCTCTAGTACATTGAAAAAACTTCTATAATTTTTGGGAATGACATCCTATTACATGAAATTTATTAAAAACTTTGCACAAATAACGAAGCCATTAACAATACATTTACGAGGGGAAAACGGCAATATAGAAAAAATAAAAGTAAGAATGTAAAATTTACATTAGATGAAGAGGCGACGAAAGCCATTGAATATTTAAAAAATAAATTAAAAGAACAAATACAATTGTATCAACCAGATTTTGACAAAAATTCGAACTGACAACTGATGCAAGTAATTATGCAATTGGAGCAGTACTAGCTCAAGGTAGGAATCCCACCGCATTTATATCACGTACGCTGACACAGACGGAGCAAAATTACTCCACGAATGAGAAAGAAATGCTCGCGATCGTGTGGTCATTACGTAAACTTAGAAATTACCTGTATGGTATTACAAATTTAACAATTTACACTGACCATCAGGCATTAATTTTTTCAATATCGGAAAAGAATACGAACACCAAATTAAAACATTGGAAAAATCAAATAAAAGAATACGCAGCGGAATTAAAATATAAAGCAGGTAACCAAAATGTAGTTGCAGACGCACTAAGCAGACAAGTTAATGTAACCACAAATGAATCTATTCATTACGCAGGGACCTCAGAACAGATAGGACTTAAAACTGTAACACCCCCTGTAAGCCATGTCTAATATCGACCACAATATTTCCGAATCAAGAAAGATTCATTGTTCACTTCACAAATCAAATGACATTAAAAAAGATAATTAGACCTACTGTCATTTCAGCCTTTCACGCACAACCAGAAACTTGGTATAAAAATCATGATATTATAAATACAACATTTAGTACAACTAAAAAGGTATTTTCTTTTCTTTTTCTTCGCTTGGAATATCCAATTGGCGCCACGTAGCGAAAAGAACAAACGACTGGCGCGCTGTTGTTAACTCGGCTATAATCGAGTAAGCGGTGTCAACGCCAATAAAGAAGAAGAAGAAAAAGGTATTTTTTCAAAATCTATTATAAGACATTAAAGGTATTCTCTTGCTCTTGCAAAACCCTTGCACGGTGCAAGAGTTGCATATATTTCCTCTTGGTGCACCGGCACAGCAACAACCACTCGTAGAAAAATATTTGCAATGGCTGTAAAATATGTCAGACCAACACCCGTGTATATTTGAGTGCAATGTCACGCAAAAATATAATTGCAACCCTGTTTTAGCTGTCATTTTACATAAAGACATATTACGTCGTTAAATTGTTGAGGAAGGTAAGTTTTAAATAGATTTTATAATTTCTATTTAAATTATAAAGATTTGTTACAGTTCTTTTTGTTAAAAATGTATGCAGAAGGTGCGCCAATTCACAATAGCCATGCATAATAGTCATTCACAATAAATTGACCGAATCAGCCGTTCATATATCACTAGATTCTGCTAGGGGTGCTCTCGTGCCCTTGTATATTTCAGTATAGTATTTTTGCAATCTGCAATCTTGCAAGAGCAAGCGAATACCCCTATTATCATAGCGAAAGAAAAAGAAGAGATATTGAGGCATACGCATGAGCGAACGCATAGAAATGCACAAAATAATATAAAAGAGATACTAGAAACCTATAATTCCCCTACAATGAAGAATGACGCACAAAAATTTGTACAGTTGTGTACAATTTGTAAAGAGAATAAATATGAACGTCACCCATTTAAGCAAGTTTATGGAAAAATCGTAATACCAGAAGGCACATCTATGCATACAAATGGATGAATTCCACATTAGTAATATGTTGTATTTGTTATTAATGGACACAGACATTAGAGAAAATATTAACACAAAAATCACTCATTGAGCGGACGTGTTTTCCTAATCGCGGTTTTTCTCTTGTGCTTTACGCTTTACGCTTTATTCTTAAATTCCTATTTGCATATACATAAGTGCACGTGCTTTCGTTTTACTTTTATCATACGGTTACTTGCTTAAAAAAACAGTGCATAATAGTGAATATTAGATTTATTATGGCCCCAGGGCCGCCTAACCTCGGGGAAAATAGGTTTGCTTTGCTGGCCTCTAGCCCCAACCCCAGAAGGGAAAAGCTTACATAAAAACCGCTTGAAAATTTTCCAGAACTGCCTCAAATTAAAAAAGATTGCCCAAAGTTTGTTCTAATATCTGCAGCAGATTCGACAAAATACTTTCCAAATACTCTTGTTTCGCTGTGCATAAAGCTAAGAATCAATAAGTAAGGAAATTTTATCTATCACCGAATTCTTCTTCTTCTTAATTGGCGTAGACACCGCTTACGCGATTATAGCCGAGTTAAAAACAGCGCGCCAGTCGTTTCTCCTTTTCGCTACGTGGCGCCAATTGGATATTCCAAGCGTAGCCAGGTCCTTCTCCACTTGGTCCTTCCAACGGAGTGGAGGTCTTCCTCTTCCTCTGCTTCCCCCGGCGGGTACAGCGTCGAATACTTTCAGAGCTGGAGTGTTTTCGTCCATTCGGACAACATGACCTAGCCAGCGTAGCCACTGTCTTTTAATTCGCTGAACTATGTCAATGTCGTCGTATATCTCGTACAGCTCATCGTTCCATCGAATGCGATATTCGCCGTGGCCAACGCGCAAAGGACCATAAATCTTTCGCAGAACTTTTCTCTCGAAAACTCGCAACGTCGACTCATCAGTTGTTGACAACGTCCAAGCCTCTGCACCATATAGCGGGACGGGAATTATGAGCGACTTATAGAGTTTGGCTTCTGTTCGTCGAGAGAGGACTTTACTTTTCAATTGCCTACTCAGTCCGAAGTAGCACCTGTTGGCAAGAGTTATCCTGCGAAATTATCTACGACTTCAAAGTTATGACTGTCAACAGTGACGTGAGAGCCAAGTCGCGAGTGCGACGACTGTTTGTTTGATGACAGGAGATATTTCGTTTTGCCCTCGTTCACTACCAGACCAATTTTCTGTGCTTCCTTGTCCAGCCTGGAGAAAGCAGAACTAACGGCGCGGGTGTTGAGGCCGATGATATCAATATCGTCGGCATACGCCAGCAGCTGTACACTCTTATAGAAGATGGTACCTTCTCTGTTTAGTTCTGCAGCTCGAACTATTTTCTCCAGAAGCAGGTTGAAGAAGTCGCACGATAGGGAGTCGCCTTGTCTGAAACCTCGTTTGGTATCGAACGGCTCGGAGAGGTCCTTCCCGATCCTGACGGAGCTTTTGGTGTTGCTCAACGTCAGTTTACACAGCCGTATTAGTTTTGCGGGTATACCAAATTCAGACAGCGCGGCATAAAGGCAGCTCCTTTTCGTGCTGTCGAAAGCAGCTTTGAAATCGACGAAGAGGTGGTGTGTGTCGATTCTCCTTTCACGGGTCTTTTCCAAGATTTGGCGCATGGTGAATATCTGGTCGGTTGTTGATTTTCCAGGTCTGAAGCCACACTGATAAGGTCCAATCAGTTTGTTGACGGTGGGCTTTAATCTTTCACACAATACGCTCGATAGAACCTTATATGCGATGTTGAGGAGGCTAATCCCACGGTAGTTGGCGCAGATTGTGGGGTCTCCTTTTTTATGGATTAGGCATAGCACACTTAAATTCCAATCGTTGGGCATGCTTTCGTCCGACCATATTTTACAAAGAAGCTGATGCATGCTCCTTATCAGTTCTTCGCCGCTGTGTTTGAATAACTCGGCCGGCAATCCGTCGGCCCCTGCCACTTTGTTGTTCTTCAGGCGAGCAATTGCTATTCGAACTTCTTCATGGTCGGGTAATGGTACGTCTGCTCCATCGTCATCGATTGGGGAATCGGGTTCTCCTTCTCCTGGTGTTGTGCGTTCACTGCCATTCAGCAGTCTAGAGAAGTGTTCCTTCCATAATTTAAGTATACTCTGGGCATCAGTGACTAGATCACCTTTGGGGGTTCTACAAGACTATGCTCCGGTCTTGAAACCTTCTGTAAGCCGCCGCATTTTTTCATAGATTTTTCGAGCATTACCTCTGTCGGCCAGCTTATCAAGCTCTTCATACTCACGCATTTCGGCCTCTTTATTTTTCTGTCTGCAGATGCGTCTCGCTTCCTTCTTCAATTCTCGGTATCTATCCCATCCCGCACGTGTTGTGGTCGATCGTAACGTTGCGAGGTAGGCAGCCTGTTTTGTCTCCGCTGCGGCGCGGCACTCCTCGTCGTACCAGTTGTTTTTTTGCACTTTCCGAAAACCAAGGGTTTCGGATGCAGCTGTACGTAAGGAGTTTGAAATGCCGTCCCACAGTTCCCTTATACCGAGTTGTTGATGAGTGCTCTCAGAGAGCAGGAGTGCAAGCCGAGTAGAAAATCGTTCGGCAGTCTTTTGTGATTGCAGCTTTTCGACGTCGAACCTTCCTTGTGTTTGTTGGCGTGCGGTTTTTGCTGCAGAGAGGCGGGTGCGAATCTTGGATGCAACAAGATAGTGGTCCGAGTCGATGTTAGGACCTCGGAGCGCACGCACATCTAAAACACTGGAGACGTGTCTTCCGTCTATCACAACATGATCGATCTGGTTGGTAGTTTTTCGATCCGGAGACAGCCAGGTAGCTTGATGAATTTTTTTGTGCTGGAATCTAGTACTACAGATAACCATATTTCGGGCCCCGGCGAAGTCGATCAGCCTCAACCCATTTGGGGATGCTTCCTCGTGGAGGCTGAATTTACCGACCGTAGTGCCAAAGATACCTTCCTTGCCCACCCTGGCGTTGAAGTCGCCAAGCACGATTTTGACATCGTGGCGGGGGCAATCTCTCATAAGTGCGTTCCAAGCACTCATAAAAGGCATCTTTGGTCACATCGTCCTTCTCATCCGTCGGAGCGTGGGCGCAGATTAGCGATATGTTGAAGAACCTCGCTTTGATGCGGATTGTGGCTAGACGTTCATTCACCGGAGTGAATGATAGTACTCGGCGACGGAGTCTCTCTCCCACCACGAATCCTACACCAAACTTGCGCTCCTTTATATGGCCACTGTAGTAAATGTCACAAGGGCCTATTCGTCTCTGTCCCTTTCCTGTCCATCGCATTTCTTGGACGGCGGTGATGTAAGCCTTCACTCTAACGAGGACATCAACCAGCAGGGCAGCGGCACCTTCCCAATTAAGGGACCGAACATTCCAGGTGCATGCCCTTAATTCGTAGTCCTTCTTTCGTTTGCCATGGTCGTCATCAAAAGGGGGGTCTCTCATCCGAGGCTGCTGTTGGTTTTTCATTGGGGTGAGCTTTTTACGTGGCGGGTCCCAAACCCAGCGCACAACCCTATGCAGGGGTGTTTCGCCTTCTCACTTTAGCTCACCTTCGAACGGATGTTCTTAGGCTACCCAGAGGATACTTGGTCAAAGACCGGAAGTCGTGAGCTGCTTGAGTCATATGTAAAAGAATCGTTTCTGGCCACTCCCAAGTGATTGGCGATCAGAGAACTTTCCTCACTTGCGTGAACTTCTACACATGACTCCATGCTCACCGAATTACGTGATGGAAATATACTCTTACTTGTTAAAAATCGGAAGATCGCTGAAAAATTTCTAACAACAAAGAAATTAAATGGAAGTTGCGATATTTAAGTTAAGTTACACGACAATTTGAATTGCTCTAAAGGAACAATTTACGCTCCATTTCTAAATGACATTGCAGAATTAGAAATTGTTCAAAATTTAAAAGATCAGGGAGTTACTTCCGTCTATATATTCATTAAAAATCTAGAAGGCAAACAAAGACCTAGTGGAGTGGTACTTCTTTCATTTGACCTCTACAAGCTTCCAGAAAAAATCGAAGTCTCATGGGGCACAATGTGGATTAGAGCATATTTCCCTAACCCCATGAGGTCTAAGAGTTGCCAGCTTCTAGGCCACACAACGAAATGTTGCAACAACAATCCAGCCTCGCCATGCAACCGCACCTTCTGTGCAAATTGCTAAGGCCATCATCCCTCCTCTTCACGCTCCTGTCCTAAATACCAACAATCAAAAAATATTCTAAAAATAAAAACAGAAAACAAATGCTCAATGCGAGAAGCACTAAGGCTATACAAACAACAATTACTCCCGACCCCCGCAAACTCTTCTTTCGCTTCTGTTACAAAAGAAAATACAAACAAGCAAATAACTAACGTGATTTCCCACCACTTATCATCTCTTCCCCTACCACTCTCCACAGACGCTGTACTAAAATCCCCAACAGCTAATTCTCTTCCACAACAAAAGCAAACTATGAAAGAAAATAAAAACAATTTCGTTATTGATAACCATCTAAACTCATCAAATGTAACTACAAAAAACCTTCCTAACCTAACTTTTCCCCAAACAAAAACAAACCCAACCAAAAAAAGCATACCACTAGGGCAATTCACAATCTAGTGCAAATGGTTTTGCATATTTGAAATTGCAAATTCGCTGTACATTTTGTTAGTATAACACTAGTGTAAATGCAAATATGCAAGACCATTTGCACCAGATTCTGAATTGCCCTACTCATTCCTAAAATATCGACAACAGATTCTCTTAACATCCAAACTCTCTCTCTCTCTCTCACTACCGACAATATCGATCTCTCTCCACATACTTATACAGACAACATCTCACCTCATGAAATTATCTCTTCTGACGATAAAAAACAATAACTCTCATAATTATTCCCCACTTCTTTCTCAATTCTCTCATTGCTAAGAAATGTTCAAATTTCTCCAATGAAATATGAACGGATTCTACAAATATTACACTGACCTAGAACTAGGAGGATGGAGTCATGTGTAGAAGTTCACGCAAGTGAGGAAAGTTCTCTGATCGCTATTCACTTGGGAGTGGCCAGAAATGATTCTTTTACACATGGCTCAAGCAGCTCACTACTTCCGGTCTTTGACCAAGTATCCTCTGGGTAGCCTAAGAACATCCGTTCGAAGGCGAGCTAATGTGAGAAGGCGAAACATTCCCTTACATAGGGTTGTGCGCTGGGCTTGCGACCCGCCACGTAAAAAACAATACCAATGAAAAAGTTTAAACAGCCTCGGATGAGAGACCCCCCTTTTGATGACGACCACGGCAAACGGAATAAGGATTACGATTTGAAGGCATGCACCTGGAATGTCCGGACCCTTAATAGAGAAGGTGCCACTGCCCAACTGGTTGATGTCCTCGCAAAAATAAAGGCTGACATCACCGCCGTCCAAGAAATGCGATGGACGGGACAAGGACAGAGACGAGTAGGTTGTTGTGACATTTACTACAGTGGCCATATAAAGGAGCGCAAGTTTGGTGTTGGATTCGTGGTGGGAGAGAGACTCCGTCGCCGAGTACTATCATTCACTCCGGTGAATGAACGTCTAGCCACAATCCGCATCAAAGCGAGGTTCTTCAACATATCGCTGATTTGCGCCCACGCCCCGACGGAAGAGAAGGACGATGTGACCAAAGATGCCTTCTATGAGCGCTTGGAGCGCGCTTATGAGAGCTGCCCCCGCCACGATGTCAAAATCGTGCCTGGCGACTTTAACGCCAGGGTGGGCAAAGAAGGTATATTTGGCACTACGGTCGGTAAATTCAGCCTCCACGACGAAGCATCCTCAAATGGGTTGAGGCTGATTGACTTCGCCGGGGCCCGAAATATGGTTATCTGTAGTACTAGATTCCAGCATAAGAAGGTTCATCAAGCTACCTGGCTGTCTCCGGATCGAAAAACTACCAACCAGATCGATCATGTTGTGATAGATGGAAGACACGTCTCCAGTGTTTTAGATATGCGTGCGCTCCGAGGTCCTAACATCGACTCGGACCACTATCTTGTTGCAGCTAAGATTCGCACTCGCCTTTGTGCAGCAAAAAACGCACGCCAACAAACACAAGGAAGGTTCGACGTCGAGAAGCTGCAATCACAACAGACAGCCGAACGATTTTCTACTCGGCTTGCACTCCTGCTCTCTGAGAGCACTAGTCAACAACTCGGTATAAGGGAACTGTGGGACGGCTTTTCAAATTCCTTACGTACAGCTGCAACCGAAACCATTGGTTTTCGGAAAGAGCAAAAGAACAGCTGGTACGACGAGGAGTGCCGTGTCGCAGCGGAGAGAAAACAGGCTGCCTACCTCGCAACGTTACGCTCGACCACTACACGTGCGGGATGGGATAGATACCGAGAGTTGAAGAGGGAAGCGAGACGCATTTGCAGACAGAAAAAGAAAGAGGCCGAAATGCGTGAGTACGAAGAGCTTGATAAGCTGGCCGACAGGGGTAATGCACGAAAATTCTACAAAAAAATGCGGCGGCTTACAAAAGGTTTCAGACCGGAGCATACTCTTGTAGAACCTCCAAAGGTGATCTAGTCACTGATGCCCAGAGCATACTTAAATTATGGAGGGAACATTTATCCAGCCTTCTGAACGGCAGTGAACGCACAACACCAGGAGAAGGAGAACCCGATTCCCCAATCGATGAAAATGTAGCAGACGTTCCATGACCCTACCATGAATAAGTTCGAATAGCAATTGCCCGCCTCAAGAACAACAAAGCGGCAGGGGCTGACGGACTACCGGCCGAGCTATTCAAACACGGCGGCGAAGAACTGATAAGGAGCATGCATCAGCTTCTTTGTAAAATATGGTCGGACGAAAGCATGCCCAACGATTGGAATTTAAGTGTGCTATGCCCAATCCATAAAAAAGGAGACCCCACAATCTGCGCCAACTACCGTGGGATTAGCCTCCTCAACATCGCATATAAGGTTCTATCGAGCGTATTGTGTGAAAGATTAAAGCCCACCGTCAACAAACTGATTGGACCTTATCAGTGTGGCTTCAGACCTGGAAAATCAACAACCGACCAGATATTCACCATGCGCCAAATCTTGGAAAAGACCCGTGAAAGGAGAATCGACACACACCACCTCTTCGTCGATTTCAAAGCTGCTTTCGACAGCACGAAAACGAGCTGCTTTTATGCCGCGATGTCTGAATTTGGTTTCCCCGCAAAACTAATACGGCTGTGTAAACTGACGTTGAGCAACACGAAAAGCTCCGTCAGGATCGGGAAGGACCTCTCCGAGCCGTTCGATACCAAACGAGGTTTCAGACAAGGCGACTCCCTATCGTGCGACTTCTTCAACCTGCTTCTGGAGAAAATAGTTCGAGCTGCAGAACTAAACAGAGAAGGTACCATCTTCTATAAGAGTGTACAGCTGCTGGCGTATGCCGACGATATTGATATCATCGGCCTCAACACCCGCGCCGTTAGTTCTGCTTTCTCCAGGCTGGACAAGGAAGCACAGAAAATGGGTCTGGTAGTGAACGAGGGCAAAACGAAATATCTCCTGTCATCAAACAAACAGTCGTCGCACTCGCGACTTGGCTCTCACGTCACTGTTCACAGTCATAACTTTGAAGTTGTAGATAATTTCGTCTATTTAGGAACCAGCATTAACACCACCAATAATGTCAGCCTGGAAATCCAACGCAGGATTGCTCTTGCCAACAGGTGCTACTTCGGTCTGAGTAGGCAATTGAAAAGTAAAGTCCTCTCTCGACGAACAAAAGCTAAACTCTATTAGTCGCTCATAATTCCCGTCCTGCTATATGGTGCAGAGGCTTGTGCGATGACAGCAACCGATGAGTCGACGTTAAGAGTTTTCGAGAGAAAAATTCTGCGGAAGATTTATGGTCCTTTGCGCATTGGCCACGGCGAATATCGCATTCGATGGAACGATGCGCTGTACGAGATATATGACGACATTGACATAGTTCAGCGAATTAAAAGACAGCGGCTACGCTGGCTAGGTCATGTTGTCCGGATGGATGAAAACACTCCAGCTCTGAATGTATTCGACGCAGTACCCGCCGGGGGAAGCAGAGGAAGAGGAAGACCTCCACTCGGTTGGAAGGACCAAGTGGAGAAGGACCTGGCTTCTCTTGGAATATCCAATTGGCGCCACGTAGCGAAAAGAAGAAACGACTGGCGCGCTGTTGTTAACTCGGCTATAATCGCGTAAGCGGTGTCTACGCCAATTAAGAAGAAGAAGAAGAACTACGCATAAAAGAACAATCACCACAAGAAACTCACCTTTCATTTAATTCCTCAGCTACTGTACCCAAACAATACAATATTACTATTTCTTCAACTTAACACAAAATCATGCTAACAAACAAGGTGTTGTTACTTTAATAAAAAAAGATTTCCCACACAAACTTCTCCCTACATGTTTATATATTGCTACAATAGCAGTAGAAATATTCATTGGATTTAAATTATCCATCCTAACAATTTACATTCCACCACACAAAAACTTGAATATCAAAGAACTACGCGATATAACAATTGTACTTATACTTGGCGATTTCAATGCCTGGAGCCCTCTTTGAGGTTCCGTATGTACTAACCAAAGAGGTAAAATCATAGAAGACCTTTTATTAGCGGAAAACTTAACAATTTCAAACGACGGTTCTCCTACGCATTTTTCTACACATAATTCGTTCACGAATGTAGACCTAGTCTACTAACCAAAGAGGTAAAATCATAGAAGACCTTTTATTAGCGGAAAACTTAACAATTTTAAACGACGGTTCTCCTACACATTTTTCTACGCATAATTCCTTCACGAATGTAGACCTAGTCAATTGTTCTTCTGCTATCGCCCCCAAACTTGACAGCCAAACACTAACTGATCTATATAACAGCGATCACTTTCCCATTATAACTCACTTATTAACCCCTTTATTCAGAAAAGGATCGGTGAAGCCTAAATTCCTGTTGGACAAGGCAAATTGGTCAAAATTTCAACAACTCTGCGAAAGTTATTCTGCTGCAAATCCCATTGTTGATAATATAAATAAAGATACAGCGACGATTACCAAAGTAATCAAAACCTCTGCTCACCTCTCTATCCTCCAAACGGGTAAAAAAAGCTTTAAAAATCATGTGCCTTATTGGTCTACCGAGTTATCTAAACTTAGAGAAGAAAAACAATCACTATGACTACAAAAGAACTAGCTCTATTCATAACACAGTACAACAGCTAATCTGGCGGGTGAGAAATTCCAAGTCAGGGTGATGGTACTAGGTCAGTATAGTAAAACCCTCAAAGGGTTTGGCGTTCGTATGCGTCAGTTTTTTATGACCTTTTAAATTTTTTCTTATCCTTTTTGCGGCTCCTTTATTCGCACATGCATAGCAATTCAATGGATTGTGACCTTCGCCAGGATTAGTCCAAGTCATTGGCATACTTTCACGTCTTCTATTTTTCCAATCCATTAGACGGTTGTAGCAGCTTTTACACACTATATTTGGTACCCAATTTTCGTTCACTATAACATTTTGGTTGAAGTACATCTCGTATGTTTGAACAAAATCAGTACTGAAATTTCCCTTTTTTTATGTGTTGAGACATATCGAGTTATGTTAAACTACGTTTTTGCCAAAATGTTACAACTAAGCGAAAAAACATCAAGATAAGGAAAAAATTTAGAAAGGTCATAAAAAAAACTGACACATACGAACGCCAAACCCTGTGAGGGTTTTACTATACTGACCTAGTATCATCACCCTGACTTGGAATTTCTCACCTCCCAGACAATAATCCCAAAAATGTTCCACAGTGTAATCTAATCAAATACAAAAAAGCCAATGCAGTGTTTCGGAAAAGTGTTAAAGAAGCTAAGAGAGCTTGCTTACAAAACTTACCGATGCTATCACCCCGTTAACAAATCCCAAGAAATTATGGGCGGACATAAAAGTGCTCTTAGGCTCCTATACCCAAGTTAATCTTAAATTTATAAACACTCCAAATGGCCCAATTTACGACTCAAAAGACATAGCTAATTTTTTCGCCTCTGTATGGTCCGATTATTTTAGCGACTCAAATTTCCACGCCTCATTTGCATCAAATAAAAATATACTTCTCAGTAGAAGGTACAACAAAGATCATTCACCCCCATATATTTCCGTATCTGACATAACCATCGCTGAATTCGATTTTACCTTATCTTCAATGTCAGGCAAGACGCCCGGTGCAGACAGAATTTCATATCCCATGCTAAAAAACTGTCCTTCAAGTCTTAAAAATAAAATTATTAAATTGTACAACATCATTTTATGTCAAGGTGTCTACCCTCAAAGCTGGAAAAACGTGGTGATAGTAGCCATTCCGAAATCCAATGTACAGGCCAATATCACTCCTCTGTTGCATGGGCAAACTATTAGACAAAAATAATATCAAAACGTATCTCTTGGTTCGCATTAAATAAAAACCTTCTCAGTCGAAACCAAGTGGCATTTAAGGCAGGGCAAGGCACTATGGATGCTTTACTCTTTTTTGATGATTTCGCAAAAACTGCTTTATCGAAAAGAAACCACATATCCACCCTCAGTTTGGATTTCGAAAAAGCTTTCAACAGAGTTGGTTCTCATGTTATTCTACGTCAGCTTGAGAAGTGGCAAATTGATGAAAAAATATTTAGCTTTATTAAATCTTTCCTAATCAATCGAAAATTCACGTCTAACATCAATAACACTTTTTCGAACACATACAATATGTACAACGGAATACCACAAGGATCACCATTGTCTGTTATACTATTTGTAATCGCATTTAATGAAATCAGTACGATAATCTCTAAACATAAACTCATGTGTCATATTTTTATGCTGATGATGTGCTACTTTTTTCCAAACAAAATAATCTAAATACTGTTAAAAATACCTTCTTAAACATCCTTACTGATATTTCAAATTGGTCCAACTGTTCAGGTGTGAATATTCCCATAAACAAATGCAAATTATTTCACATCTGTAGAAAACACAAATGTAATAACTTCAATCTAAGCTTTAATAATGTAAATATTGTATAGTAAATACTACTAGTCTTAAATTCCTAGGTTTAATATTCAATAAGAGACTTACTTTTAAGGAACATTGTACAAATCTACGTAAGCAACTAATTTCTAGGCTTAATATAATTAAGTATCTATTATCAAAATACTGTTTATTTTACATTTCTTCTCTCATCAATATTACAAGAGCTTTAATTTTATCTAAGATTAATTATGGTCTCCCTATCTAGGGCAATTGTGCCAAAAGCAACATAAAGCAAATCTTTGCACCATATCTTGCAGCTGTCAGAAGAAGTATTCGGGCATTCCCAACATCACCAATAAAATTCACATTAACGGAAGCCATACTCCCATCCATCGAGGAAAGAGTTATACATACTTCGTAAAAGCTTATTCCAAAACTACTATTATGCAATAACAAGCTCTTATATACGTATGGTATAGTAAAAGGCAAATGTACCGACGATACAAACTCCAATACTTCTTCCACTATTTCTAAATGCATTAAATTTGCTAAAGATCTAGGTATTACAACTACACCTAAGGAAAAATCTGTTTCATTTGCCCCATCATGGCTACTCAAAGAAACTTCGTTCGAGCCACATCTTCAAAAACATCCAAAAAAGAACACTAATTCCAGTATATATCAAAGTTTGTTGAAAGAACTCATTGTGCAACACTACGTAGATTGGAAACTCATTTTTACTGACGCTTCTAAGGCCGACTTCTACACGTCTTTTGCTATTATGCTATTTATGATAACCTTGGAAATACGTTAAAAGCTGGACACCTGCCCAATTACTGCTCAGTATACACCGCAGAGGCAGCAGCCATCTAACATGCGCTATCTCTAGTACAAAACTATAACTTAAAAATCTTAATATGTACTGATAGCAAGTCTACAATCTCAGCTCTTCTAAATGCATCCAACAAATCCTACCTCATTGCGCAAATTAGAAACATACTAATTGGGAGCACAAACATAAAAATTGTGTGGACCCTGGACACGCCGGTATTACCAGAAATGAATCGGCCCATCAAAATGCCAAATTGGCGGCAAAACAGCAATTGATTGTTTTCGACTACATCGAAAAAAATGACAGGCCGTTGGCAAGATATAAAAGCCTTTGTTCGCCTTCGTATTGGTCATACGTCACTAACGCATTCCCATTTATTAAATGGAAACCGAATTTCAACCTGCCTATATTGTAACTCGTCGTCCTTTACCATAACACATCTACTAGATGAATGCCCCTTCTTTAACTCAGCAAGAACCAATATCTTTCAGAATAATAAAGCTCTGGTTTTATTAAAAATAACTTCTATTGTAAACATCACTAAAATATCTGAATACCTATCCAGGAAGGTTCCATCTTTATTATTTAAGTTCTTTATAATTGAACCGTGAGCTGAAAGCCTCTGTAGCTAGTGCTCCTTATGTATTATGAATAATAATAATAGTATTATTATTTTACAAATAATAAATAAATAAATAAATAAATAAATAAATTAACACAAATATATCCGTACAGCTCACAATTCATGACCGATATTCAAAAGTATTGCGTCACGCACATTATATGACAAGCTTCATACGAGTATACACACCATCATGACTACGCCGAGTCATTCAACGTCTAACGCTCAAGTTGTCCTCGACGGTATTAGAAATTACGCGAGCCCAAATAGCAAAAAATAAAACAACAGCTGATGAAAAAATATTCACTGCAGTGAAAGAATACAATCGCACGATACATTCAGTGACAAATCACAGACCAGTCGATTTATTCTTTGAAAGGAGTAAAACAAGTGAAGTAAAAACCTCATTGAAATACATCAAGATTATATGCTCAAATACCGTAACAAAGAAGAAAAAATAAAGTGTATTTATCAGGAGAGAAAGTGTACGAAAAACAGAAGCGCCACGAGAAGTTTGCACGCCGACATATCAAGCAAACAATGAGGACAATTTTCTAACCACCAAAGGGAGGGACATACACAAAGACAACCTTCGCACAAACAAACCCAAAGATGAATTACATCCAGTTCCTCTTAATAACAATCCTAATGTCCAGGCTAAGAAAATAACTAGCCTACAAGACAAGAAATACGTTGTAACCGAATCAGACCCATCATACGTATACGAGATGGAAGAGTACCTTTTCCACATGACAAATCCCACTGCTTTCCCCTGTATCATGAAATACAGGAAATGTTCCAAGTGCAAGGGAAATTAGACGTATTAGACGAAACGCTAATAAATAGGGTAGAGATTTTGAATACCCAACTACTAACAAGTAGGAAACGTAAATCCATAGATATTTTAGGGACCGCACTAAAATTTATTACAGGAGTTTCAGACTACGACGATTTGATTGAAATAAATGAAACAGTGAATATAGTGATATAGTGGGAGATAATGGAGAAATTCAACATTAAAATGATACTACATAGAATTCCACTCCAGGAAGTTTATAAAGAATTACTCGATTTAACTACAACAATTAATTTTGCCAAGAACGAAGATTTTTTTCAGCAGCAATAAATATCGAAGAAATCGAAAGAATTATAAAGATTGAAGACATTAATTTTCCTCTAAATAATATCTTTGAATATACCACCATACATATCCTTCGAGTAGAAGATACATTTATTGTAGTTTATAAATCTCCTATTGTAAACAAAGAATGTCAAACTTTTAAAATTAATAGCAAAATGTAATGGAAGATATACTCCAGTAACCTAAGTAAATATTTTTGTAAAAAACAAAAGGAAGATAACTGTACACTTCCATTTTTTATAAAAAAAGAAACCCAATGTAATATTATTCAGGAAACTAATATTCCATTAATAGATTGAGGTCAAGGTAATATAATTACACCGGTCAACAAAAAAAAAATCCTCGGGCGACGACATTACAACGCGGGAGACAATTATGTAACTTTAATTTAAATTATAATATAAAAATAAAATAAAGTACGATTCGCAGAAGAGCCCCAATGTTTACAAATTTATTGTAACGAACCCTGGACACGGCGTGTATACCTCAGCAAGTTATACTTGTAAGAAGCAGGGTCTGCCCTGCTTCGTTACAATGTTCTCATGTTTGAATTCTGATTCTAGACATTGAAAAACACTTAAATATTAATCTTTAGTTTTTTAAGTTTGCTTTGGGCTGATCTACATCGACAAGTATATTTGGTGTTTAATACGAGAGACCTCATATGAGCATAAAAGAAATACAAAAACTATTCACTTTTAGACAGTAATTTCTTGTTATTTTACATTTATATATTATTGTTTATCATACATCTTGAATAAAAACGACTCTTGTATCTAAAAAAAAGTTTTCTAATTATAATCTATAGTGAAATTGTAGAAAAAATATAAAAATCATCGAAAAATTGCTCTAATTTCTATGAAAGCAAACTTTAATCGGAAAAGAAAAAAACTTTTTTTCCTTATTTTTGTCATAGGAGAAACTAAAATTTAACATGTAGGTGTCAGACCCAAAAATCGTGTTGACCGGTGTTATAGATGGTAATCACCAAGTAAATAACTAAACCATCAAAGGAATAAATTTAATTCAATTTAATGATACCACAAGAATAGATTCCGAAATATACCACAATCAGGATCAAGAAGTTAAAGATTTATAGTAGAAGTTCTTGAAGCGGAATCAATATATAAATTCGATAATATCCAAAAATTTAATAAATTAACAGTTCCTTTTGAAGAACATGCTATCAGGAACACATTTATATTAATATCACTGGTAAAAAAAAATCCACTTATTTTTTGTGACATGAACAGAACAAAGTGTTTATTATGTAAAAATTGCCACAAATGCAGAAAATAGGTTCAGATTTCTTTATCACCTATGGTTTTTTTGCTATGAGAATTTTTGTTAAAAAAAAAAACAGCGATTGATATATTATTGTTATATTATTTTATTTACCAAATACTACTTAAAAATGTTACTGTCGATTTTTTTTCGGCGATATTTTGTTTTTGGAGTATTCCTTAATAATGCCCAGCAGTAATCGGCAAGCAAACTGGCACTCCACTTTCCTTGGTACAGTTTCTCCAAAGCAGAAATGTCTTGGTGGAACCGTTGCCCATGTTCGTCTCTTACGACCCCTAAATTTTCGGGGAAAAATCTAGATGGGAGTCCAGAAAGTGAATTTTACGGGACTTGTTGCAACCCATTCTTTTATAGACAGTAAGTAGTTTAGTCACAAAATCATTGTAATTGTTTGCTTTCACATTTCCAAGAAAATTTTTAACGCTTTTAAAGGCACTCCAGGCTTTCATTGAGCATTTCCTCAAATGTTTTAGCTTTCATTAGTTCTCTTATTTGCGGACCCACAATATGCCCTCCTTACTTTTGGCTTCACTGACTCTTGGAAATTTTTGTTTCAGATACAATAACCCTCTTCCATTTCTGTCCATTACCTTAACAAAATTCTTCATATATTTTTCACTGTCAACGTTTTTTTGTCCCAGAGTGAGTGCCTGACGTACTGTCCACTGCTTCTGTACGTAATGACAGACTCTCGCACGGCTGTCCCATTCGCAAAGGAAGCAACAATGTTTCGTATATCCTAGTTGCTTTCCAAGATGAAGGGCTGTTACTTTTAGATCTCCACATATTGCCCAACTATACTCATGATAACGGATGTGCTCTAAAAGAACTCTTATATTCTAATATTATTTCTTCATATGAACCGCCTGAGCTAAGGGCAAAGATGGATATTTGTTAGCGTTATGAACAAATACCGCTGAACAGTTTGCTACCAATTTTGTAAATAAAAGCACTAATCACTTTCACTGTTGTTAAATAAAAATGCGTAAGGATGTAAAGTACACAATCTCTTTAACGTTTATTTACAACTCACGAAAAATACAATTGTATATTTGAAATGCGAGCACATTCATATGTCCGGAACGAGTCAGATGGAACTCGCAAACCGGACCGCTGAGTAATCGTAAGAAGTATTTGTGGCGCCTCGCAGGATCTAAAGTTCAGTTGAATTGCTTGATGGTTTAAGTCCAATAGCAGCTAGCAGAAACCGTGTGGAGACGACGTTTTTTATTGAAAATGCAGCGCGAATAGTGATTTGCGAAATGTGTACACGAATTGTGTGTGATGAAGTGTGTCGAACCAATGGTTTAGGACGAATTGTGTAAACGAATGTGTTGGAGACGGATCTTAAGGTGCGAATGTGTATATGGCGAATGCGTGTGTTGATGGGCAAGCTGCAGCTGACGAATTGAATAGCTTTCCTGTTGTCGCTTCCTTTTGTGAGTTGGGTTGCGTACGAGAGTGGTGTGTTACATTGGTGTGGTGTTGTAATGTCATCAGCTGTGGTGAATTAAGCTGGCGTATTAGGATGCGCCAGTTTTACCGGATAGAGGGGATGGATGCTTAACTTATTTAAACAACCGCGTTTAATCTAAGTTTAGAGGAATCAATGAATAGACGACAATCACTTGGATCATGTCTCTGTCCTAGTGCGTTAAACAAAAGGTTAACTTCTGAACAGTGTACTAGACTCCTTCTTGAAGAAAGCAATTTGTGAGATCTTTCTGCCTTTTTCTGTAAAAAGTAATATTTACATCACTTTGGATTGGACTTGGAAGATTCCAACCTTTTAGTCTGGATGTTAAAAGTTCGGACTGCGATTTTGAAAGGCCCCTGAGAGCAAAGGAGTTTCTAAGGTCTTTTAATATTCTGTCTACGGCCTCCATATGTGATTTATGCCTCATGGTGCATTCAACTGCTAACGCTATCTTCCCTAATTGTCTTATTTTTGCAAGTATTAAATGTGCAAGAAGTGTCTTGCCAGTGCCCTGGCGGATCCAAAAAAAAGTTTGTTTCTGTTATTATTCACGCTATAGCTACTTACATATGTCTAGAAAGTTGAGATCTAGATCTTTTGGGCATTTTAAAATGAAAAAAGGTTAAACTGTACCAAATTATTTTTCTAAAATCTATAAAAATGTAATTGAAAAATTATAAGAACTACTTCAGTCGCTAAGCTGATTGGTTAGATAAAAGTTACAATATATTATTTACTGAAAATTTAAAAAAAAATGGATTTAGTTCTGAAAATAACATGTGTTGCAGCGTAGCTAAGTGTTAATAACATTCTCTGTCTAAACTTAACATTCTCCGTTATAAGTAAGCAATGTTTTTATTTTTAAATTTACGCTCGTTAGTCGGTTAAAATGAACATTTCCTGATTTTTTTTACAAACCCTCCTGATAGGATTCCTTTCATAGTGGTTCAGGTCAACAGACAAAACCAAACTTATTTTTGTATATAAGATATCAAAGGATTGTAACTCTTCAAAGATTTAACAGAGCATACAATCAAACATGAACTACCATGGGTATGCAGCACGCCATGAAGCAGGAAGGATAAGATTAGGATATTTTTTCATAACATATAATATTCGTATCAACCTAGCAACCAAAAATATACATTTTTGTGTACATACAATCATCCACTGCACACGCCACACCCAAGTGCCACAGCATAGCAACACGATAAACAAGCCACAAGCGGAAACTACAACATTCCTAAGATACTACGTGCAAACGGTACAAACATGAAACAACCAATCAGAAGCCGACACCACAGTGCTTAGACTGATACCCAAATTCTCTGTAAAGTAAAACAAACAAACACCCATGTTTTTAGTTTTGTATTGATTATATATCACATATGTTGTGAACATTTTATTAATATCAAATAAAGAAACAGTCACCCATAGGACTTAAAATTACATTTTTTTATTCATAACCCAAGAAATAAAATTAACTCACGCTAGGCAGCCGGGATCAAAGCGGGAATACGCAGCGTCCTTTCATGAGGTCTTTAGGACGAGAGATTCGCTATCTGGCCACTGCGCAAAAAAAAGGGAAGGGAATTTCGCTCATGCACTGCTTGACGAAGTTTCTCCCTAGGTGCGCAGGCAAGCCGTATGAGTTTGTTCTCGGTCTGATTAAAAATCAGAACTTGGCACCTCGGTCTGGCGAGTAGTCAGCAGCAAAGTCAAAGACTCCGGATGGGGACAAAATCACAATATCGACGAAGAGTCGAACAAGTACGTCCAGAAAGCTTCCGCCTGAACTAAAGGTTCATCTCGGTGGTCTTGAGGCCTTACTTCGCCTATAGTAGCCACCTAGAGCAGAAGAGCAGAGAAGATGATTCTCAATGAGGTTGCCACTCAACACAGCAATACCACGGCAGAACAAGCTGCAACTCTTGAGACGTCGGAAGTCGCCGACATGAGGACTTGCGCTCAAAGAGGAGAGCTACGCTCCCCAACGAACTTCTAGGGGACCTGATGAATGGCAGTGCAGGTGACGGCGTCTCAATGAATCGATCCTGTAGTGTGGGTCTACGTAGAAGCTGCCCAGTGAATCTGCATCACGTGTCGCAGCTTCGGCTGTCATAGCGAGCAGGTTCACATCGGATAATCTAGGCATACTTAAGACGGATCCCAACAAGGTAATGTGGGATAGCGAGAGTCCTAAAACTTGTGTAGTCGTCAGGAACAACATTGACTTCTTTTGTCTTTCAGAGTTCCTGACACAGGATCTAGTTGCGGATCTAGGAACTGCTAAAGTACAGACATCGTCCTGACATCACTTTATTTTCCGGAAGAAGCATCCCAAGCACCCCCAGAGGTTGAGAATAGACTGGTGAGTCATTGCAGGCGACACAAGCTGCTCGTAATCTTAGGATGTGATGCCAACCCCCATCAAACGGACTGGGGCAGTACGGACTACAGCACTCTAGGTGAGTCTCTTGAAAAATACATAATTAGTAGTATTTTAGCTATAGAAAATGTGGGCTGTGACCCCCCCCTTCGTCACAATAAATATGAGAGATGTGCTAGACATCACCTAGAGCTGTAAATGGTATGGTTTCACAATGGAGGGTGTCAACGGGGCCCTCCTTGTTGGTGTAATAGAATTATAAAGTTCACGCAAAAAGTAGCGGTGGAGCAACTCCCTCCCAGACGTAATCGCCGGAACGAAACTGGGATACCTTCCGGGAAACGCTAAGTAGAAATGTGAGCGGGAAAGAGCAGATTGATAAATGTGTTACGGATCCAGGACTAGAGAGCAGGCTGTCTGCGCTAAGCCAGTCCGTAATAGACGCATACCACTGCAGCTTTCCTCTAAAGGCAACCACCAACAGGCGCAACTGTTCCTGGTTGTCAAACAGACTCTCAGATCTTAGGAAAAAGGTACGAAGGCTGTTTAATAAGGTGAAACGTTTGGGGATGTGGGAGGAATATAAAAGCTACCAAGCCTCATATAAAAAGGAGATTCGGTCTGGAAGGCAGGAGATTCTGTGAAAATGACCAGAAGCAGCTAGAGGCAAGACTGACACAGTACTAGCGATCAAAAGAAGCGACGGGACGTAAAAGATCAGTCGTGAAGACCAGTGTTTCCCAATTGTTTACTGCGCACTCGATCAAGTAGGCAATGGCTTCGTTCGAGAAATTCAAGTCTCCGGGAATGGACGGCATCTTTTTAGCACTCTTACAACAGGGCGAGCAGGTTCTGCTGCCGTACCTTGTTCGACGGATGAGAGATAGCCTCGCGATGGCGTACATCCCTGAAATATGGAGGACCACGAAAGTGATCTTTATAGAGAACTACTCACAGGCAAAATTCTTCAAGCACATCAGTCTAATTTCCTTTTTACTCAAAAGTATGGAAAAGATAGTGGATCATGAGATTGTACCCCTGCATGCCAATCAGCATGCTTACAGAGCAGGTAGATCAACCAATACTGCTCTATACCAGCTAACCTCGAAGATAGGCAGTTCGCTGGAAGGAAGAGAAGTGATGCTCTGCCGCTTCCTACACATCGAAGATGCTTTTGACAACACGTCTGACGAGAGCGTAGCTAGGGCACTGGAAAAAAAGAATGTGGCAGCACTGGTGCGCAGATGGATAGAGGTCGTACTGCGCACCAGAATAGCTGCAACCACAGCAGGAGATTCAAGAATTCGCCCTGATAAAACAAGAAGCTGCCCACTGGGGGGAGTGTTATTATTATTATAGCCAGAGATAAATTCGAGGACACTCTCTGTGACCTACTACAAAGGGGTTTAAACCTAGCAAACCTGGTGTAGTGGGGTTGAGTTGAACATCAACCCCTCTAAGACGATCATCGTCCCATTCACGAGACGTAGGTCCCTCTCCGGCCTCAGGAACCTTACACTAGGGGTCAGAGAGATAGAGATGACCAAAATGGTCAAATATCTTGGTTTCATGCTGGATTCCACTATGCGATGCAAGCAGCATGTTGACCTGATCTTGGCCAAAGCGACAAAAGCACTAATGGTGTGCAATCGGCTGGCTGGAAAATCTTGGGGCTACAAGCCAAGGATTGTTAGGTGGTTGTACACCATGATCGTGCGCCCCATAATCACGTATGGGGCGGTGGCCTGGGCCTCAAAAACTTCGCAGACTTTGGTAGGGCTCCATCTAACTATAACCATACTTAGCGATAATCAAGCGATACTAAAAACAGTTTCCTACTACGAGAATAAATTGTATTAGATATTAAAGTCTAGCAGGTAACGAAGTGGCTAATGAGCTCGCCCGCACCGCAGCTTCCACCAACATGGTAGGACCTGAAGCCTTCACAGGAATGGGTTCCCATACCATAAAGGAGGCATTGGCAACAGCTACACGGCAAGCGGCATGCCAAGTTGCTAATGAGGGGGTACAGTCTCAGGAGGTTTAAATATGCAATAAACTTCTCAAGGGATAAACTTACAACTTTTTGCATTTTACACTGCCTGCTGCAAACTGAAGAAGAATTTACACAGAACTTCTTGCGTAAATTGCCGGTTTTGCGACAGGGAGCCTGAAACACCAGTACACCCGCAGTCCATGTTTCCAATTAGGAATCACATCGTTTCCCTAGCACCCAGCAAAATATTGGACTTAATCAATATGCTGGGGTTATGAGAGTCTTTGTGATTTAGGAGAGGGCATAATAGACCTAAAGACGTGGTGCATTCTTCGTGTAATATTCAATCAATCAATGCACAAATTGACCTAATTTACAATAAATTTCATAAAAGCTTTTGAAATACATATATTATAAAGTATGGTTTGTACTATTATCTGCATAGTAGGTTCGATAAGTTATATATGTGTGTATTTATATATGTATTTACTTGCTTAGGTCATTACAAGTTTTTATATCATGTTGCACATGCCCATAAATATTTAGTTACGTGTACATGTAAACAAATATGAAAGATCTATACACATAATGTTTGTAAATTTGTATACACTCAAGATTCGTAAATATGTAAATCTACTGTATTGTTTTATACGAAATCTCCGTTGACACGGAAAACCAATGGCCGAAGCTCACGTTTGCTTTCATGTCAAAGAGTCAATGTTTTGCAGCGACAAAGCTTTCCTTGCCGCTTTGTCCACAAGCCATCGCAAATATGTATGTTTATGTATGAACATGCAGATCGACGCAGATTTTTGTGAGCCACGGACAAATATTTTAAAACTGACAACTATTTTATATTGGCAAGAGCTTTGTTGCCACTTTTTTTAGCGTTTTGCAAGTTTGCGGGGTTGTCACTTTTCTATCTAGAAGGAGCATTAAAAAGTTATTCAATTTATGACTTTTTGGTTTTACCAACGTCGTGAAAAGCCGCTTGTAAGCAAACGCATGCCCGGAGAGATGTAATGGCGTCTGCTTTTATGAATGAAGCGAGTTGGCATGTTAAAAGTGCGCTTGCGTTCATGAATGAAAACCTTGTTATTGAATTATTTGTAATTTAAATATCATTCGCAAAATGTGTTGCAAAGCGCTTAACTCAACAATGCCTGAACCAATTTGACCAACTCCTTTTTCTAAATGTTCGTTGAAGGTCAAAGATGTTTTTTACGACGAGAAAAATTCGAATAATTGCCCCTAAAAACAGCTCTTTTCTTTTTCTCATACAAACGAATGAATGTTTTTTTGTTAGTAACGCTAAGACTCGAGAACGGCTAAACTAATCTTGATGAAATTTTCAGATCTGTGGATTGGGGAAGGTTAAGAAATAAAAAAACCGCTTGCTTTTCTTTGCGAAAATTCGGAAAATAGGACAATTCTTAAAGAAACTTTTTTCATATGAATTTTTTTAAATTTTTTTGCTTTGTTTTTCAATTATTTGAATCGTTAAATTTTGTCGTTTGCTTTCTTTATTCCGGCTATTCAATAAAAAAATAATTGAAAATTATTCAGTGACAACGTTATGTGTGTTTCACACAAAGTGATCAATTACAGATTGAAATTTGTTGCGATACCACGATGAGGTCGTGCTAATATCGGTCGGCGTTCATTTAAAACTCATATCAATGTTGAGTATTGCAGTTTGGTAAAATCGATAAAATACTTTTGTAAGTACGTCAACAGAGAAAGCAACATGGCGGTTATTGGTCTTGAACGATACGGTCGATGCCTAAACTGCAATAAAGCGATTTGTGGAATATTTAGTTTCGCGATTAATGAACGTTTTCCGATTGTTGTGTTGTCATTTGGAGAAGACCAAAGAGTGTATTTCAACCAACAAATGATGGACGATGCGATAGCTATTTCGCATACTGAAGTTCGCACACTCGCGATGATCATTTCGACATATCAGCCTTCAAATTCGTGTCAACTTTGGGAAAATGGGAAAATTTCTGTTGATACTTTGTTGTTTAATATCAATTCCTTTTGTTAATTCACTTCAACGAAAGATAAACTCATCACGAATTTTTATCCATACATTGGTTAAATCATCGAAACTACGATTGCTGAGAGCACGCGCAATTTTAGCTTCCAAAAATACCGATGTTAATGACTTTAACTGGATTCAAAGTCAAATTCCGGGAGTTTTGTGCTCATACGTCTTGACAATGAAGACGAAGCCGTGAATTATCAAGTGGAATTTCTAAATTCTTTGGAGATGCTTGTTATGCTGCCGCATTATTTGCTTCTCAAAGTTGGATCTGTCATTATTATGCTTCATGCGCCGAAACTGTGTAATGGAATCCGACTGTTTGTGACGCAGCTATCGAATACAAGGGGGCCAAATGCTTGATTCTACGAATTCCTTTGAGTCCCAAAGATTTGCCATTTCAGTTCACAAGGATAGTCACTAGAAATGTGTGGAATAAATCTGGAAATGCCATGTTTTTCATACGGCTATACTTGGCGTGTTCACAAGTTGGAAAACTATCTTCTCTGTACATTTACGCACCGGAACTGAAACCAAAAAATGTTGTTTATAAAGCTGCGCTACATTGAAAAAAATTTAGGAAAATCGCAAATAAATGATTTTCGACACAATATACATAAATTTAACTTTCTTTTCATTTGAAAACACATAACACTGTGGAACATTTTTGGGATTATTGTCTGGGGGGTGAGAAATTTAAGTCAGGGTGATGGTACTAGGTCAGCATAGTAAAACCCTCAAAGGGTTTGGCGTTCGTATGTGTCAGTTTTTTTTATGACCTTTCATATTTTTTCCTTATCTTGATGCTTTTTCGCTTAGTTGTAACATTTTGGCAAAAACGTAGTTTAACATAACTCGCGAACCACTTGTCCGATTTTGATGAAACAAATTTAGAAAAATTAAGAATTACAGTTTCTCTAGTCAGTTTCTATACCGTTTTCCTATATGTGCAACACTTTCGAAGTTAAAAATGAATGTATGAAGGAAAAAAAGTATTTTTTTCCTAAAAATTTAAATATTTTTGTTTTTTAAATTCATAAAAAATCCAGCAACACTGGTTCTGTAATGTTCACATAAAACATGCATTGTCATTATTACTCTTCTCTTTCTCACACTGGTTCTGTGATTTTTGTCATTCAACAAGTGCCGACGAACGCGAACAGTAAAAGTAATTTTTCCTCAAATTTTTTAAAAGTGAACAAAAGAGAACAAAATATGGAACTGTGCAAGCCAGATATAAATAGCTTTTGCTACTGCTGTGGTCAATATGTCTCAAAAAAAGGGGAAATTTCAGTACTGATTTTGTTCAAACATACGAAAGGTACTTCAACCAAAATGTTATAGTGAACGAACGAACGATCCAATGACTTGGACTAATCCTGGCGAAGGTCACAATCCATTGAATTGCTATGCATGTGCGAATAAAGGAGCCTCAAAAAGGATAAGAAATTCGTATAATTACGTTGGTGTTGCAAGTGCCGCAACACCATTGCCTCATTCGGACCACATTCCTGTGCCAAAAGCTTCTATCCCAGATATTTTCTCTTTTACGACTGCTCCGACATATCATGCACTTGATGATCCCCCATATGAGCCATCAGTATCCAATGAGCCAATTTTAATAAACCAAAATAAGCTTGATTCAATTGTTGCCAAGTTGGAATTAACACAGCATAAATCGGAAGAGCTGGTTTCTATTTTGAAATCAAACAATTTGTTGGCACCCGGTGTAAAAGTCACAGCTTATCGTCTGGCAACACTCCAAAGTTTATTCCTTGTGAATGATGAAAAAACTTCTACATATTGCCCGGATGTAGGAAAATTTATGAATGCAATGGAAATAAAATATGAAGCAGATGACTGGAGATTATTTATTGACAGTTCAAAACTCAGCTTGAAGGCGGTTTTATTGCATAAGACCAATAAAAAACCTTCAGTTCCAATCGCCTATAGTACAGAAACGAAAGAAACATATGATGCACTGGAAAATATTTAAAAAATGGTTAACTACGCTAAACATATGTGGCGCATATGCTGCGATTTAAAAGTAGTAGCAATGCTTTGCGGTCTTCAAAGCGGCTATATAAAATATATGTGCTTTTTGTGCGATTGGGACACACGATTTTCCGGTGACCAATATGCATGCCACGGATGGAAACTCAGAGAGCACAGCAGGTTACAAACGGCCAATATTATTCGTGAGCTTCTAGTGCCGAAGGAGAAGATGTTGCTGCCTCCACTGTCGCCAAAAGAGTGAAGTTTTCTTGTTTTTAAAACTAATTTACGCGAGACTCAGCGAAGCTAAAATTAAAGAAGGTAAGTTATAATATCACATTCATTTCCCATGGTTTTCCATCTTAACAAATTAATTTTTTCCAATCAGGCGTACTAAATGGTTCAGATGTACGAAAACTGATTAAAAGTGACGCATTCAACAATATTTTGATTGACGCTGAATTGAATGCATGGCAGGCAATCAAAGAAGTAATAGAAGGCTTGTTGTGAAAGCATCGTTCTAACAACTACGATGTTTCTGTCGCAAGGATGTTAAGAGCATTCTCGGAAATTGGTGTCCACATGTCCTTGAAAATCCATTATTTACATCATCATATGGACTACTTCAGCAAACAATTGGCTACCGAATCTGATGAACAAGGTGAACGCTATCATCAAGTTGCTATGCCATTTGAAATGAGGTAATACTGATTTTTTATGTTTTCAAACTCATTTTAATAAAACAAAAACTTACAGATATAGAGGCAAAAAGTCGCGAAAATTTGCTGGTGGAGTAAGCTTGTGTGGCAAGACAGGGATGATCTTGATGATAAAGAATTTTCAGGAGAAGCAGAAGGGCCAACAGTGGAGTCACACATTGACATTATGTGTGGTTCAGAAACTGATGATAGCGATGAATGCGATGCCACTAGTCAGGAACAACCACCATCGAAAAAGTCTAGGCAATATTTGTTAAAATAAATAAAAATAAATAAATAAAATAAAAATAAAAAATTATAAAAATGTTTACTTTATTTTTTAGTAGTTTATGGCCAGAAGTCTGGAGTTATTGGGGAAAATTTATAAAAAAAAAGCGATAAATGACACTTTTTTGAATAAAAACAAATAGAAATTGTAATTCTTGATTTTACTAAATTTGTTTCATCAAAATCGGACAAGTGGTTCGCGAGTTATGTTGAACTACGTTTTTGCCAAAATGTTACAACTAAGCTAAACATCAAGATAAGGAAAAATTTAAAAGGTCATGAAAAAAACTGACACATACGAACGCCAAACCCTTTGAGGGTTTTACTATACTGACCTAGTACCATCACCCTGACTTGGAATTTCTCACCTCCCAGATTAGCTGTTGTACTGTGTAATTTCATGCAGGAACAGCGCCTGCCTGGTCCGCTAGTTTACTATAAATTTGACATTCAGCTTTTTGGCTGACACACTGGCTTGCGACGCTGCTTATGCTATTTGAGACGATTATTATATCGGGTGATTTTTTAAGAGCTTGATAACTTTTTTTAAAAAAAAACGCATAAAATTTGCAAAATCTCATCGGTTCTTTATTTGAAACGTTAGATTGGTTCATGACATTTACTTTTTGAAGATAATTTCATTTAAATGTTGACCGCGGCTGCGTCTTAGGTGGTCCATTCGGAAAGTCCAATTTTGGGCAACTTTTTCGAGCATTTCGGCCGGAATAGCCCGAATTTCTTCGGAAATGTTGTCTTCCAAAGCTGGAATAGTTGCTGGCTTATTTCTGTAGACTTTAGACTTGACGTAGCCCCACAAAAAATAGTCTAAAGGCGTTAAATCGCATGATCTTGGTGGCCAACTTACGGGTCCATTTCTTGAGATGAATTGTTCTCCGAAGTTTTCCCTCAAAATGGCCATAGAATCGCGAGCTGTGTGGCATGTAGTGCCATCTTGTTGAAACCACATGTCAACCAAGTTCAGTTCTTCCATTTTTGGCAACAAAAAGTTTGTTAGCATCGAACGATAGCGATCGCCATTCACCGTAACGTTGCGTCCAACAGCATCTTTGAAAAATACGGTCCAATGATTCCACCAGCGTACAAACCACACCAAACAGTGCATTTTTCGGGATGCATGGGCAGTTGGCCACCAAGATCATGCGATTTAACGCCTTTAGACTATTTTTTGTGGGGCTACGTCAAGTCTAAAGTCTACAGAAATAAGCCAGCAACTATTCCAGCTTTGGAAGACAACATTTCCGAAGAAATTCGGGCTATTCCGGCCGAAATGCTCGAAAAAGTTGCCCAAAATTGGACTTTCCGAATGGACCACCTAAGACGCAGCCGCGGTCAACATTTAAATGAAATTATCTTCAAAAAGTAAATGTCATGAACCAATCTAACGTTTCAAATAAAGAACCGATGAGATTTTGCAAATTTTATGCGTTTTTTTTTTAAAAAAAGTTATCAAGCTCTTAAAAAATCACCCGATATTTGTAGTTTTTGAGGGTGACATTTACATGTTTGCGCATATACATATGTATGAAAGTTTATGTATGCATTATCGTTCTGGCAATGCCATAAACATACATTATATAAACATATGTATGTATGTACATATAGAGCAATGCGCGCACATTTTAGTGATAAGTGATAATATCGTGATTTGAATGCGTGAAGGCTTGCATACATATGCATAATTGCTATATATTAAGCTGTTTCTTATATTATGATAGTCTGTTACGTATATAGTATACACATAGCATATAGACGTATGTATATTATATAATATTATCAAACAAAGGAAATATTTAACAAGTCGGTCTTATTTTCACATCGACTACAAATATTGTTTTGAAACACTATATTATTTTAATTGTAATCAATTATGAAAGCTATCATAGATATTCACAAAACGAATTTCAATTCAATATATGTATGTATACATAAAATTTGCTTTGCATTGCAACGCATAAAAATATATGCAAAAAGCTCAAATATATCTGTAATAGCAATACGTATTTCTGAGCATAATTTTTATTCAATACTCAACTCTATTCAAGTGCCAATGTTAAAATTTTTCCCTCCGAGTTAGCTGTGGTGATATACGCTCATCTTGTGCTAGTTGGACAGAAATATTTTTACGTTCTCTGCACAGACGAAGGTTACTTGCATTTGCATGTAAAAAATGATGCGTCTCATGAAGAACAAAACTGGAACAATAATTACATAAATGAACTTTGATGCACTGTAGTGCATATAATAACTTAACATCCCGTTTTTGGGTGGGTTGAATTAAACTGTGACAAAAAAAAATAGGCATTTATATGAAGTTTTTATATAATTTTTTAAGGCAATTAGTGATAAAAATTATACATTAAATCAGATGAATGGAAAGACTACTGAAATTATTTATTATTTTCTTTATACTATATATGTGCAAAACGGGAGGGTGACTAACAGAAGGTTTCAAGACCGGAGCATACTCTTGTAGAACCCCAAGAGGTGATCTAGTGACTGATCCCCAGAGCACAGTGAAAGTATAACGCCAGGAGAAGGCGAACTCGATTCCCCAATCGATGACGATGGAGCAGACGTTCCATTGCCCGACCATGAAGAGTTCGAATAGCAATTACCCGTTTGAAAAACAGCAAAGCGGCGGGGACCGATGGATTTCCGGTCAAGCTGTTCAAACACGGTGGCGGAGAACTGATAAGGAGCATGCATCATCTCCAAGCCGTTCGATACGACTTCTTCAACTTTCTGCTGGAGAAAATAATTCGAGCAGCAGAACTTAACAGAGAAGGTACCATCATTAAACGAAGAGCTGTCGCATGCGGCTAGGCTCCCACGTCTCTATTGACAGTCATAACATCGAAGTCGTAGATAATTTCGTCCATCTTGAACCAGCATTATCACCAACAACAATATCAGCCTCGAAACCCAACGCAGATTAACTTTTGCCATCAGGTGCTACTTTGGACTAGGTAGGCAATTGAGAAGTAAATTCCTATCTCGACGAACAAAAACCAAACTCTATAGGTCGCTCACGCAGAGACATGAACGATGACAACATCTGATGAGTCCATGTGACGAGTTTTCGAGAGAAAGGTTCTGCGAAAGATTTACGGTCCTTTGCGCGTTGGCCACGGCGAATATCGCATTCGATGGAACGATTAGCTGTATCTAGGTCATGTCGAACAAATGGACGAAAACGCTCCAGCTCTGAAAGTATTACCCGTCTTGTAGGGAAGGTATTAAAATAATTTAATGCAAGGAACATACATGAAACAATACCATAATACAAAGTCTAAGACATTTTATTTACTACGATTGATGACACTTAAACGTGTAAAATTCGACATTGTTGATGTTTAACATTGATATGGTTGATTAGTTGTTGTTGCGGAAACTATAGGCATTAGTGGTACAAGCGTAAATTCGCATGCACATTTGACGGTAAAAAAAACCTTTCCATCTCCCACACAATTTGTCAAGTTCGTAGCGATTGGTCAAAATATATAAAAATAATCAAAAAATATAAAAATATATGATAGCGGTCTTTCGAAACACGTCAATGACATCGTAACATGTGAAGAATCGTGCGTTTACGCGTACATGCACGAAAGAAAAAGTCAGTAAAGGGTGTTTCAATATAAGCTAGGTAAAAAAAACAAAACATGTCGCAACTATTCCACTAGAACAACGCAGAACAATAAGTGTGGGACGCAACCATTTGTTTGCGAATTACATTCCAAGCAATCAGAAAAACTTATCGCCGAAAACGGATCACACTTTACCACGACAATGCGAGCTCTCACATAACGACTGAAACAATTGTAATTTTAAGTACTCACTACATCGCTTTGATGAGACACCCACTGTATAGTCCTGACATGGCACCAAAATGGTTTTTTTTTTATTTCCGTACCAAAAGTATAAACTAAGAATTAAAAATTTTCGACACATAAAAAGGCGGTTGATGCGTTCAGAATGCATGTTTGGGAACCAGAGTGGCAAAAGTACTTCTACAGTTGGTTCAAACAAATGCAAACTATGTACATACATATATAGATCTTAATTGAGAATATTTTGAAAAACTATGAAGCGGTTTTCGATGAGTGATATTTGGTTTCGTTTATCCTGAAATATAAAAGGCAACCTTCATAGCTTCATTACTTTTTTTATTAGTTTATTTATTGTAATTTTGTAGATTTTGTGCAAAAACTTTTATCTAAGTTCGTTAAGGTCAATTGCTCATATGTGGTGACACATATCTGGTATTCATGTCAATTTTTAATTTTATGTAGTGCACCGATGATAATTATATTGTGTGTTTACTGTCAAAATTTGACGCTTTGTCCGTGGCAAAAGCTAAGGCGTCACCCCGGATTGCTTTGCATACTTTTCGTTACTTCAACACTAATTACCAAGTTTAACAAATAACACAATGACAATATTAAGGAAATTAGCTTAATTAGATATAAAGATGATTGAGGGAGCTGCTATATAGGGTAGTATTTTATCCACATTTTAGAATTGAAGTATGTAGACTTTTCTGTGCTTTGAAAAAAGACTCTTAATAATACGGAAAAATTAAAAAATAATAATAATTAAAACAACTTTTTCATTTGGTATATATTTTTCTATTGTGAAAGGGGTGTGTATATTTTATTGGGTGATTATATATAGTGCATCGATAACGTGCGTTTATTCTCCAATTAATGTTAATAACAATTGTAGTACATTTATTTTCGTTTTTCGTAATAAACAATCAATCTGTGAAACGTCATACAGACACGTACATATAGAGCCCATACCATGTTCAGCTAATCGCTTAAGATACTTCACTATTTATCGAGTTAGTTTTGTTCTATTCATATACACGGAATATAAGTACATATATACATATGTATGTATGTCAGCCATGCAGGCACTAAGAATGAGAGCCAGTGGATTGTATATCACGGGCAAACCATCAATAAGTTTATATAGTTATACTTACTGGGGTAAGTATCAGTCCAAGCAATTAGGCAAAAAATAGTAAAAAATCAATAGACAACAACTGTTGCATGTACATACAGTATAATGTCCATGCAATGCGCATGGGTAATATATATTTAATATATTGAAATATTACATATCGACATATATTACAAAACAGAATTCTATTCGGAAACTCTAAAAAAATTTTGTCAATCCATATTAAACAAAATACAGTTTTATAATTCACTTTTCCCAGTAGAGTTGGGCACGGCCAAATAAAGCTTATGTATATGTATAGTATAGTAAACAGTGAAAACTTTTAATTTTGTTCATTTTGGCCTTAATTTTTTGTGTGTGTTTGTTTTCTTTTTCATTTATATTTTCAAAAGGCTTTCTAATTGCATTTTATGCTTTTATTAATAAATAACGCATATATAGACTGATAAATATGGACTCGCTGGGAAATTTGCGAAAAATTTTATAGGAAATCATTTATATACTTATGTATATTACGTTGTAGTGTTTCAAATACATAGGGAAATGCATAAAATTAAAAAAAAAATGCATAAAAGGATTCTATAATACCCATATACTTACAAAAATGAAATCAACCTCTTTAAAAGGTGTGCTATTTGTTATCTAGTATATTTTTTGCTTTTTTTCTAATCACTCCATTTTATTTATGAAGGCTTCGAAATTTTCTTAACATAAACTTTTTGTTGTGCATTTGCTTTTCAACTTACTCATTCAATTATACTCATTCGCTTATTTCTACATATTACCTTTATAGACTCGAAAAGTCAATAATTTCTTATTTATTTTAAAAGTTCCAATACTTCCCGAATTCGGTCAATATTTGGAGCAGTTTTCACTCAAACTTCATCGCACTTAATATTTAATATAATTTCTGAAAGCTGCAGTAATTTGAAAGTCCGAATAATCACATATTTGATTGGCAAGTTGGAACCTATGTAAATGTATTTAGGATATAAGACAATGTAAGGAGATACGTACTTATATATGCTTAATAACTTTTCAGGATTAATAACTGTTTCTTAAGTTTTTTTCGTTAACAATTGTAATATTATTTTACAAACTTTTATATTTGCCACTTGTTTTAAACAAGTTAATAAGATTTATTCCAGATAAGAATTTTCACCTTCTTTAGAATAAATTATCTTAAGTCACTGAATTAGAATTTTCAATACGCTATAAGTGCGTATTAAGAACGACCACGTCGACGGTTTGTAGGAGTTCTCGCACTCTACTTGGCTACGCTTGTTGACTGTTCTTCCGTTAGGAGAGCAAGCGAATCAAACACTAAAATGTTCGATTTGATATAGTACTCCTGTATCGGTTGGTTACCAATTACTATTCTTCGCCTTTAGCCGACTCACAAAACTCCGAAGCCTAAAATGTAGATTTCGGTTAAAACGTGCTAAAATGTATGGACCAAGAGAGCATTTAATGCGGGAAAAGGGAATTCCGAAAAACACATTGCTCCCGGACAGGCGCACTTCATAGAAAGACAAGAGATATAATGCAAAGAAGTATGAGAAAATGTGAAAGGTTTACGCGCATGCCCTTGTTTAAATATTCAGCTTCTAGCCGACTAATTATTCTTCCCCATACACATTTCATATGTATATGTATGCAACAATGTATAAAAGTGTATATATTTATATATATATATATTCAATATATATACATATATATACATATATACAAATATGCAAACATTTATATGGATTTATGTTATATGCATATACATATTAACTTACTCGCAAAATAAGCAGGCTGTTTAGTAAAGATGCTGGCAAAAACTAGAGGCAACTGAACTATTCGTTTAACACAAAAAATACTTATGTCTAAAAAAATAATATGCTTGTTCAAACCTGAGATGGTTCCAATATGCTTGGCACCGTACCTTGTCGAAATTCAGGAACACATTAATCTCACATCGTTTACGGGTTAGTTAAGGCAGTAGGAAGAATCACTTAAATAAATTGTCCTCTCTACCAGCATTGTAGCATATGTATATGTACAATGTACATACAATATGTATGTAGGTTCTTGGACAGTTGCATACTCTTATTGCAAAGTTTCGAGAGAAACTAACAAGCAACTTTAAAATGATTTAATGGAATAGTTTGAAATATCGCTGGGTTTTGAGGCATTTGAGTTGTTTCGGTGGTCCACTTCTAGAAGTTAACATGGCTCCTTCTTTGTTACAATGGTTTAGCAACACTGTTTTAAGTGCTGCTGCAATTTTTAATATTTACGAGTTTACGCCTGGGTACTGCTTTATTCGAGTTTACGCCTAGATTATACCCTATATCAGCACCAAGGCCATTCAGCAATTAGTCTTAGTATTAAGTTTAGGAATTGTAGGATGATTTTCTTATAATTTGCGTTAGCACGTCACCAGAGTTGTGCACAATAGCTTCATACAGGTTTTTTGATGGATAGCACTGATTTGTTACCAATTGAGCAATTAATATCCTTGAGTCGCATCTTTCCATTTGTTTTTTACAAGAACTTTCTAGCTTAGCTGGAGTTAAATGTCATTTACAAGTATTTAGCGGAGTTGCAGGACGGTATTCGTACACCGTTTATGAAAATCTTATTGCATGTGAAAACAATGTGTATTGACTTAGCTTCATAGAGTTTTATTTACCACGGCTTTTTGGAGTTTAGTAGTCGATTCGTGCTCACTACTAACTACACTAAACAACAAGGTAGTATCTAGAAATGTGGCTGTTTTGTAATTCAACTTCCAGGTTGTGCGTGAATTGAATATAGAGAAGAGGGCCCAACACACTCTCTTGTGAAACTCCTGCTTATATTTCCTTAAGAATAGAACCCTCATCTCCCTGTTTAACGTGGAAGTGGCGATGTGATTAATATGATTTTACGATATCATGATGCTAATTCGGTAATATCAGTTTCAATTTCGAAAGCAGACCTCTATGGCGAACTCTATCGAACGCCTTTGCAACATCCAAAAACACGATAGAACATAATTTCTTCAAAAGGTTTTTCTGTAATAACTACCCGTAATTTGTGGATTTGATTAATTGTACAATGGATAGCTCAAAACCTAAATTTGTGTGTTGGAATTAAAGTTTTTCGTTCTTTGATTTTATTGCGACGTTTAATGATAATTAATTTTAAAGTTTCGACATTACAATATGGGCTTGTAAGTGGATAAGCAATTTTCCAATAAGTTGGAAAGTATTTAAGATGAAAAGTTAATAATGTTAGTAATTTTTACAATACTTATTGCAGGAAGCTGATTTGGAACCATTAGTAACCAGGTCGTAACCGGGGAGTTTTTGTTTTTCAGAGTTTTGATTTTCACACTCAGCTCATTGCATGTGAAACTTCCGATTTCTTCGCTTTCTTGACTGGAAACAGTAGGATAATCAAATATGTTTCATATGGGGGAATATGTTGAGTAAATAATCAGAAATTATTCACGCGTTCTTAAATTGTCTATAGCACTCAGTTTTAGTAGCTTGTAATCATTTACAGCTTTTCCAAAGGGAGTACTCGGCACTTCTTCAATTGGTTAAGGGCCTAACATATTTTGAAAAACTTTCTTTATGTCCCAGAGACACTAAATTTTATACCCGTTATGGTATGAGAGAGCTGTGCAAATTTAACGATGGACCTGGCTACCCCCACTTAAAGGTGAAATCGCATATCTCAGGACCCGACAAACCGATGTCGACTAAATTTATGTAGTACGTGACATTCTTCTCATGTTCCTATGTCACAGTGCGAAAATCGGCCTACTTCCCATTTAACACAGTTTTAAATTCCATTTGATTCTTTTACTTTCCAGTGTATGTAAGTTAACACATTAGTCGGCTAGTCTGCCCACTGTAGCGTATTTAGAGCTACTCCACACCAGCCAGTAAGCGTGGGAATAGTCCGCGTCAGCATTTTCTCATCAACAGGCAAATTCTTCGCTACCCAAATATCAGCGCGGTAGCAGCGATTCACCTGTTATCTAAACGACAACAACAACAACAGTATCAGGTGCAGTAACAGCAGAATAGACGAAATTGTGCCAAGCATAGGGAATCAGGCAGGGCTTATATTTTTAAGTTGTAGTCTAATGCCAGACTTTAAGAAGAGCACATAGTGCTTAGTAAAATTAAATTGTAAAAGTTAAAGTGTAATGTGGAGAAACAATTTGCTTAAATAAAAAAAGTTATCAAATTGTAAAAGTGGAGGTTAAAATTATTTCCTGGACAACAGCCGTAGGACTGAAGAAGTAATTTTTATTTCCTGAACAACAGCCGTCGGACTGGATCAATAATTGACGCCATACGCAATTGTGTGTTCAACAAGCTTTTAATAGCGCTAAAGAATAAATAAATTCATTGACACAGTCAGGGTGAAAGAGACATCAGAATGAACGAAGAGACTTTGAGGGTAATAGTGACAGCTGCCGTCACACCAGCTACGGAAAGGACTAGGGCCTCCTTCGAGAGGACAAGAGGACAATTGATAGAACGACTAAAAAGGTTTTAGAAACTCCATTACAAGTGGAGAAAAAGCATGTAGATGCGGAAACCCCTATGGAGACTGATCCAACTCTATCTCACTACAGGCAAGGAGGGAATTATAACCCCAATTGGAGGGCTTAGCGGGATTTTCAGAGAACCCGAATGGCATCCCAAAACTTTAATCAAAGGCCGACGGTCTATAATAACCCACACCCTCAAGAAAGGAAACAAAGAAAATACCTCGCCAGAGCGATCGGCAAAATATTTCGAAAATATAAAAGGTTAATCACTTAACCCAATATTCAGGTGAAAATTTTAATGAAAATGAGTCACAATGTGACTTTTTGGAAGATATAAATTTTTTTGACAATGATGGGATCATTGAGTTTGACTTTTTAGAAGTGGAAAAATATGAAGCAGTGACCATAGACCCGACTTTTCGGTATGACGATTCTCTAGAAGTAAATGATACCGCGTCTCAATGTGACTTTTTAGAGGAAATAAATTTTTTTTACGATGATGGGCATATTGGTTTTGACTTCTTGAAAGGCGTTGACGCAAAAATAGACGTACAAAAAGGAATTCATCACTATGAAGGTGGTGAAGAGAAAATTTTATATTATGAATGTAATAAAATAGATGCAAATGGGAATTTTCCTACAGAACCAGGGAATATGGAAAAGATTTTTTTTTATAATGGAAAAACATTCAAAAGTTTTCGCAAATTCAGATGAGGCTTTGCCGCTTAACACTAATGTGGTAGCCACCATTAGGACAGTTGATAACGAACCGATTTATTCAAAGTCGCATCCTTACCCGATAGCCACTTTAGAATTTATAAATCAGGAAATTAAATATTTACTACGAGATGGAATAATTCGTTCTTCTCGATCTCCATATAATAATCCTATATGGATTGTTGACAAAAAAAGGGATAAACGAGAACGGGAGGAAAAAGATGAGAATGGTAGTTGCTTTTAGAAAATTGAACGTCAAAACAGATACTTCGGTTATTTTGACTAACATGGGGAAATCGACATTTTTTATAATACTCGACTTAAAGTCAGGTTTCCACTAAATTAAGTTGGCGGAGAAGGACAGGGAAAAGACTGTGTTCTCTGTAAACAATGGGAAGTACGAATTTTGTAGACTTTTTTTCAGACTAACGAATGCGCCCACAATTTTCGAAGGGGCAATAGCGGTAAACTTACGAGGTTTTTCCAGCCAGGAGATAAAGCTTATGTTAGGACCAATAAAAGAATTGGCTATAAATTTGCAAAAGTTTTTACAGAAAATTGATATAAATGGATCTAGGATCAGCAGTTTTAATAAATAATAGGAAGGTTCATAAGCGTAACCTTATGTAAAACATTTTTTCTTCACCTTTATAGAGTTATTTTACCACTTTTGCGTACTCAGGGATCCGACAGCAAAATTATTAATTTTATGAAATCCAACTACATACCAGTTATTGACGGAAATGTAGCAGTTTGTGACAAATATGACTACTTAACGCATCGAACGAATTTGACGAATTACCTCACCGTCTTGCGGGAAACAGAAAATATATTTCATGTTTTCCCCAATCACATATGACTAAAGTTCTTCAGGCGGACATTAACCAAAATTATCGGTTGATTGACACGGTGAAAATTCACCATAGATAAGCGCGAAGCATATACATTGGCACTGTGCTAAAATACATAGCCGGAACTCCAGATTTCGACGATTTTAACGAACTAAAATTTAAAACACAAGAACTTATAGAATCTGATGACCGTCAATTTTATCTGAGTGTTTAATACAATAGCAGATCACAAATTGACTGAGACTGTTAACAAAATTATTT